>NC_056747.1:304222632-304522632 GCF_019279795.1 Protopterus annectens | reverse complement strand
TCAACCAATCAATAAGAAATCACCTAAAATGATTTTCATACACAAATATGAACAACTGAACAAAATCTTAAAAAAGACAGCCCTAATAAAATATATTATTTACAAAAGCAGTTTTCAGAGTTTAAATCCATGTTAAGGCCATGTGGGAAGATTTTTTTTTTTTTTTTTTTTTACATTTCATGATTAAAGTTTTCCCTATATTCAAGACATTATTTAGTATTATTTATATATTTATTGTCAGGTCAGGAAAAATCTGAAACCGTGTGTGTGGTACCATTTATGTGGACACTTCCCCTTTAAGAATATCCATGCTGTTGGAAAATTGTATTTGTTCTGAAGCCTATGGTGAAGTAGGACTGCAATAAGCATCTTTTTACTTATGCTCTGTCACATTCTTTTCATTACTTTTATAGTCAAAAGTGTATTTATTGTACAGTGACCGCCACACCGCACCACATGCAAACACACACACAGGGCTTAGAGGCACTAATAACTTCCTATATCACACAGTGATTTGTATTCATAGTTGTCAACCTCTTAACTTATGAATCAGGAACAAAGAAAAATTACTCAAGGACAAAGTCTCAGAATCAGTGAAATACTTCAAATGCTGGTACTTTTAACTTAGTTGATAGAATATAGGGATTTACATTAATATGCAATTTGCTGAATAATAAAAAAAGACTATACATAGTAATTATAATGGTCAGTATTATTTAATGTTTATAAACCATATTATTTTCTCACAAAATGAGAAATTTCATGAGTGACAGCGAAAATTACAGTCAAAATCGAGTTATCTTTGAAAATCAGAGACTTTAAGGATCACATGATAGACTGGCAAGTCTTGTACTGTATCAACAGATGAGCATTTCTACTGGGGGAATCAATATGTTTGGGATGATATCTGTGATAGGAAATATAGTCCCAGATGATTATTTACCAGGAGCTCTGAAAAATCTAGCTAATGAGGTCATCCAGAAGAAAAAAAATGTTGGTATGATGATGGGCATCATATAGTGTAGCCTGTATACATACAGTTCTAAATGTGGAACTTTATTCAACCCCACTTAATACCAGACTGCCTCAGCTCTATGTCATACATCCAGAACATGCATTTTCAGAGTATACCCATGTGTGTGTGTGTGTGTGTGTGTGTGTGTGTGTGTGTGTGCGCATGCGTGCATGTGTGTGTGTGTGTGCGTGCGTGTGTATGTGCGTGCATGTGTACATGTGTGTGTGTGTGTGTGTGTGTGTGTGTGTGTGTGTGTGTGTGTGTGTGCGCGTGCGTGCATGTGTGTGTGTGTGTGCGCGGGCGTGCATGTGTGTGTGTGTGTGTGTGTGCGTGCATGTGTACATGCGTGTGTGTGTGTGTGTGTGTGTGTGTGTGTGTGTGTGTGTGTGTGTGTGTGTGTGTGTGTGTGTGTGTGTGCGCATGCGTGCATGTGTGTGTGTGTGTGTGTGTGTGTGTGTGTGTGTGTGTGTGTGTGTGTGTGTGTGTGTGTGTGTGTGTGTGTGTCGCATGTGTGTGTGTGGCTGCGTGCCATCCTTGGCAGATGCAGTTTTCTCTACTCCTTAGATACTGTCAGGCCTTGTACACTGTCTGTCTGTCTGTCTCTCTCTCTAAATAGACTTACTGACAAGGGGGAGTATGGTGCAATTAATCATGCACCAAGACAGACATAAACAGCCTCCTAACTCCCTCTAAAGCATTTCTTCCTATTCAAATGTTCTCTACCATGAAAAAAAAATGCAAAGTCACATGAAAAAGCATTTTCAGTTAATGCTACAAATTCTACATTGAGGTATCCCACCTGTTGCTGAATTCTGAAGCAGTCACACACTTAATTCTTTTTTGTTTCTTCAAGTTTACAACATTCTGTTGGTAAACATTTCATCTACAGACTGTGTTAGAAATAACTTCAGTCCTTAGAGAGACCTTCTGCAACTCATCTGCATCAGTATTTTATGAAATAATTTTTGCACATTAGACATTTAACATATCATAAAACTTGTGCGTATGTGATACTTCCACCTAAGGTTTATTATGAAATTCATAGCCTAGTAAATTACATTTCTGGTCACTCAAGCTATGCATGTAAAATCTTTAAGATGCATATATTATCCATAGGCTCTTATTTCCCTGTCTTTTGTGCTGTCAAGGCTTTAAAACCCAGTCAAGACACAGGTCAAGCTAGCCATCTTCTTAAAACTTGGGAGGGGGGGGATTCATAAAGGTACCATGACACATACCATCATCCTCACATGGTGGTAACCTTTAGGAACTCAAAGATAGCCCTAACACAGTGATGCACGGTGCTCTAGCACAAAGATGTGAACTAAGTAGGGCTGACTCCATGGCTATGCAGTATGCTAATGAGGCAGTCTGGGGTTGGAGAGGCATATGCTAATTAGCCATGTGCTCTCTCCCTCTCTCATGTAAACTAGCATGGGGATTAAGGGTGCAGGGAACCACTAGCCACCTGGGATACAACACTTGTACTGTAATGGTACTTAAACTATTATAGGGATCAAAAGTGTAGCAAAACACAAGCAACCAGGCATATTACACTTGTGTTAGGATCAGCGGTGGGGGAAACGCTAACCACTAGGAATATTACATTGTGACTTAAAGGTACTTACAGCAGTATGGGATTGGAGGTGGGGGGGAGCACTAGACACCAAGGAGTACTCTCAACTCTTGTGCCTTAAGAGCACTTCAGCAATTACAGGGATTAGGAGTAGGGGAACCACTAGAGAGGAGAAAGGCAGACAACTCATTGACAGGTACAGGTACAGCAACGTGCAGGTCGTGGTAGTAACTGAGAGCCAGAGATATGCAAGTTAGCTAATAATGAGGTCTTTTATCATTGCATCGAACACATCTCTGAATCGCAAAATACTGCATCATGGGAACAAGGCCTTTTTAGGACTATCCATACAGATAGACAGTTTACTGAATCCCTGGGTCAGTCTTTCATTCCATATTAAATTATACTGAATCAGTAACAAGCTCAAATACCTGGAAGGGTACAACTTATGCAGATATCTTGACCTACAACATCACAGAAATACCATTGGTGCAAAGTTTTAGTACTTTGTTTTTCTCTCACCAAAGTCACATCAAGTGTTCTGGACTGCCAATCTACAGACCTTCTATATGTCAAACATACACATTTGTCAAAAAATGAATTTGGCGATAACTGAACCCACATATGCAGAATGATACAGCACATTGAAATAAATATAATGCATCTAATTTGGCATCCTATTGAAATGCCAAGATTCATAATAGTGAGACCTAGAATGATGAAAAAAAGACTGAAAACACCAGAGAACAGCGACCGTCAAACATTGCTTTTCCTCTTTGAAGGCTTATCTCTTCTAACCAGCTGATGTGTGAACTTACATATACCAACTCAGATATTGCTATACCTTAGAGGAAAGGGAATATTCCAAGGAACAGCAATCTCAGACTTGGTATATGTTCCAGGACTTGCGCTAATGAGTCTTGGTATTTCAAGTTTTTACTATCTTGCTTAATCAAATAACGTAAAAGAAATTTAAATCAAATCCATCAGAATATTGTTTTTTTTAAAACATTTAATTGACTGAGACAATTATACACCTCAGTTTGGTATATCCTATCCTTGAGATTGCAGTACAATGGGGTAAGGGTAAATTTCCCAGCGTCCACTGTTCAGTTATCTCAATCACAAAAAAAAAAAAAAAAAAAAAAAAAAAAAAAAGCCAGTAAAGCTTAATCAGCTGATCAGCTGATTCTTATTCAGCTCTACTGACTTTATCTGTCTTTAAAAAATAGCAAGTACATAACAGCAATGTAACCCAGGGGAGCTTGAACTGTCTTCAAAAACAGATTTTTATTTATATTCTTTTTCAGTTGTGATGATGTTCGAACATTTCGGCTTGCGCTTCAATATTATGGCATGGCAATGAGATATCATACTAGCTATATATATATATATATATATAGAGAGAGAGAGAGAGAGAGAGAAGAGAGAGATAGATATAGATATAGATGTGTGTGTGTGCGTGTGTGCGTGTGTGCGTGTGTGCATGTGTGCATGTGTGTGTGTGTGTGTGTGTGTGTGTGTGTGTGTGTGTGTGTGTGTGTGTGTGTGTGTAAACAGAACCATAACCTTCCATCAAAACAGAAAGTAGTCTATCCAACAATAATGAATTACGTTCCTTCGAAAACATAAACATTGATCCACAAAGGATTAAAAAAAAAAACACAACATTTTTTTACAGGGGAGCCCCCCCATGTGGGAAATGGTGTCCTTCATGTATCAACTTCAAGATCACAATATAGCCACATACCCTGATCCCCACTGTACAGTGATCTATTGGTGAAAAAGTCAGTACTTCTCAATTAGCTGATTTTCGATCTACTGTACTGGCTTTCTCATTCATCAGTGTGAAGCCAATTCAATGTAAGATTCTACACCTATTTATATAAAAATAATATATATATATATATATATATATATATATATATATATATATATATATATATATACACACACACACACACACACACACACACACACACACACACACACACACACACACAAACACACACACACACGTATATATATATATATATATATATATATATATATATATATATATATATATATATATATATATATATACATATACATCATTTTAGATGCTCAATCACAAAAGATCAAACAAAATGTTGCATGCATCTGATACCAGTTTTTAGACATAAAAAAGCCAGTGGCTTGCTGTATGAGATCGCTGTACAACAAGGTCTGAATTTTTGTATTTTCCCCCACTGTAATACAGTCTTGGAGAGGGTTTATATAAGTAACAGAGGGTATAGGGACACAGCCCCCCCCCCCCCAGATGGGAGGTGCAGGCAGGCTTACTCCCCTCCTGCATAAAATGCATTTCATGGTTTTGTGTTTCAACTTTTGTGGTCGATCTTTTGTGATTTAGTCTTATGTTCATTTGATACAATGAATGTGTTACACACACACACATAAATATATATATATATATATATATATATATATATATACATATATATATATATATATATATATATATATATATATATATATAATGTATATACATGCACATATGTATATATATATATATATATATATATATATATATATATATATATATATTCTCCTGAAAGCATAGCCTACAAAATCAGCAGTTATATAAGAACTGTAAATGTAATAATCCCCCTTAAAAATTTTTGTTAATATAACAGTATCAGCTATATGTTTTAACTAAACATTTGAAAATGAATAAAAAAAAATGTGGTTTTCGTGGTGTACACAGCAATCATATACATGCACTTTATTTCTACTGTATTGTTTATGAGTCTGTTATGAGTCTATTATCTAGATTTTTTGTGCACCGTAACCTTTTGTGTATCACAGCTCTTTCCTTGAGTTCATTTGCAAATGAATCTTGACTTCATTTACTGTTGTGCTTTTTCGAGTCATTGGATTTTATAGATAATATGATTAGTATCATCTAATGCCATCCTAATAATTTGTCAATTATTTTTGAGGCTGGCACTCTAGAGTAGCTTAAATGTCTCAGGTAATAAAGGGTTACTGTGCTAAAAGCTGAGTCTGGTGACAGTTTTTGTTCCAGTGTTTATATCTAGTTACAAAGAAGGGGACTTTGCTGTAGCTGATATCCAGGAAATGCAAAGGAGCTCTTATGCCTTGGAAGTGCCAGCAAAAATGGTTAGTGCCACTCAGTTTCAAGTAGGCCTACAGTAGATACGTGTAGGATGGCCTGTCATCTGCATGCATTCCCTTCTACTTCAACCTCTTGTAACACCATTCTTGGGAGCAAGCATTGTCTCAAACATGTTTCGGTGAAAGGGAGATAAATGAAACAAAACACAGACTGGAAACAAGGGCAGAACTGCAGAGCATCAAAGCAGCAAAGTGAAGGACATGATGAGATTGAAATTTTTAGCACACCTAACATAGCAGCATTTCTTCAAGACAAGCTGACATGTGTAAACTGACTAACAAAAGTGTTATAAATCTGAGGGTGGAAGATGGTCAAGGCCTAAGCCAGTGCTAAAAAAGTCAACAGTATATTAAGTAATTGCTGGTCATTTAAGCTTACGTTGCCAATTTATATACATGTCCAGCTATTGTAATGCAGAAGATGGTAAAAAGGCAAAAATATTACCTCTTTATGCTATAGTTTTTTATAGAGAAACTTGCTGGCTAGATTTCTGTTGATTTTTTAGAAATACTGACTGAATGCATTAATTAATTCTAATTTTCTTTTTTTCTTTTTTTTATTTGTTTATCTCCAAGCCTACATTCATCCTGTCTTTTCATTAGAATTATAAGTTGCTCCAAAGGCCCGTTTCATTAGACATTTATAAGGACTGTAAAGTTTCTTCACCTTCTTAATGTTTGTGAATGCTTATCCCACAAATTAGAGCAGAGCAGCTTTGCAAAAAAAAAAAAAGAAAGAAAGAAATCTGTTGGGCTTGTATTCAGTAGCAAAAGGAACTACATTTCTGATTTTCTTCTTGAAGTACACTTTTCATTTCTCATCAGGCCTTTCTTCATACCTATCAAGCTGTAAGTATTAAATATCATAACACTACCTTTAAATCCTAGTAGTCAGAAAGAGGAGTGCTTCCTCATATTTTATGATAGAATCACTTCTTATAGTAGACCCCATATAAATAGCAATAAGGGATCCTTTCATAGCCTAAATTAATTCAGTTAGTTATAGTGTATGTACCAATAAACAGTTTACCAAGTTAATCAGTAATTCTGTGAGAAATATGGCTATATTTGAGGGCAAAATCATAGTGCTATGCAAAAATCATAGCAGTTGAGAAGTGTGCCCCTCTTATCCGTACATATGCCACTGCTCCTACTCAAAATAACTGCAGATTTCTTAAAGGGCATTGTGTCATAACATGTACTTAGCATTACTGCAATTTCTGACCAGATAATCACAGTTCCAAGGCATGTATGTCTGCATTTTTTCAAGTCACTGCTACATATTCAATAATCTGGTTACCCCAGTTAAACCAGTTAACAGCCTCAGAACTGAACGGTTAAACTGCTAAACTGCTAAACACCCCTAGCAGAGTGTTCTTTTTTCTTGTAGGTACGGAATAGAAGTAGGATAATAAATAAATAATCTCCTCTCACTAGTAAGGCAAAAGCCCTGGCCATTGACTGCCTAATTGTTGGACCTTACTTTATTTTGTTACATCCTTTCTTTGGGATGATGAATGAGCAGTTATTGACAATGCATCAAGTGTGTTACAAAGAGAGATCACTGGCATTTTGTATATTCCAGCTGCTTACAGTATAATGTTAAAGGAGTCTAAAGGAAGTTATTTCTAGCAAAGAAAACCTATCAGTAAATATTAAACCCATTACCCTGGTACATGTTGATCTTACTTCAGGTATCACTGTCATGGCAGGCACTAAGCTTGACTAGAAATTTCAAACAGCTACCTGGTTATGACATATTTCAATCCTAATGTTGATCAAACATGTTTTGATATTAAATGGAAGTGTTGCCATCTTTTCTACAGTTCTCCCACGCAAAATATTTCATAGTTGCAGGAGTAAAATTTACATTTATTAATGCTTTTTTATTTTTAGTTTTCTGTCAAGTGGAAGGAAATATGAAGGGTCAGAGGCAAACATTAAGGTAGAAGGGTTCCTCTATGACAACTTGAGTTTGAATAGAGGAACAAGGCAGGAGTGACCTCTTTCCCCTGTGTTATCTGCTTTATAGTTAGGGGCACTAGCAAAGAAAATAAGGAACTGATAAATTCAAGGATATAACAGGTATGGTAATCAGGACAAATTAGCTGTATTGGCAGAAGATATTATTATGTATTTGATAAGTCCAAAAAAGGACATTTCATTGCTGTAGAATATTTTGAGACAGTTTCAAGTCTTTCTGGGATATAAAATAAATAAAGATAAAAGAAAGGATATAGTGGTAAACTATGTCGTCAGACATTAATTGGTTCAGCAATACCAATGTCTATGAGGACATGATAAGATGAAGTATTTACATGTATGCATTGAAAAGGATTCTGTTACGGCAGAGTTAAAGATATGTGGGAACAGACTAATAAAAGATAACACAAAACTGAGACGATTGAAGCTCTTGATTATGGATACAGATAGCTCATAAGTTCATAGTTATGTTTACATCATTCAGGCCAAAACAGCAACTAGGAACACTGATTCTTATATATATACATGACATATATACTTAGTCACTCATCCAGCTATCAAGTGATCTCTTAAAAACGACCTGACTACCAGACAAATGAATATTAAGTGAGATTATTCCATAATATAGCCATTCTGTTGGTAATAAATAAGTATGTAAGTCTTGTTTTATACATTTGAATACTAAAAAACATATTATTATGTCTCACATCCCTGTTACTCATAAAATGTTCCATATTAAATACAGTTGGTAATACTGAGTCATGAAAAATATTAAATGCAATTATTAGCCTTACACAGATATACCTATAACAATTACAATATAATTGTTGGTGCATGCCTGACTGAAGTAATTCTTTTAGTGAATTTTCTTTGAACATCTTCTAGTGAATGCACTTGCCCTTGATTATATATATAGAACACATTATTGTATTATAAGATTGGTCTTATACAAGATTATAAACTGTAACAAGGCTTAGAGAATGGACTTACTGTACATCAGTACCCTGACTGGAGAATGAGTGTTCTCTAACAGGATATTAAAGTACAAGTAATGTCCAATGAAAGATAAGTCCGCCGCTTCACAGCAGCATATCAAGCTGCTGTGGAGCTCTGACTGAGAAAATGAAATGGCTGCCATTATTTTAACCTTGCAAAGCAGCACTTCTGCTGTTTAGGGTGTGTAAAATACATTAAAAATAAAAAAGAATGAAAAATGAAACTGCATGTGTGTTTATGTCTGTGTGCAAGTGTATGCTTGCATGTCAGTGAAAGTGGGAGTGAGCAAGCCATTAATTTACACACGCTACGCTGTGCATCTGCTGTTAGCAAGTGTAAAACAAAAAAAAAAACTAAATAAAGCATGTGTGTAAGAGTCTATGCGTATATGAGAGTAAAAGAGAGAGAGTAAGAGAGAGAGAGCGATTGCTCCAGCAAAACAGAAAAGTGTGTGCATGTGTGTGTGTGTGTGTCAGAAAGACAGAGAGTGTGTGAAGTGTAAAAACGATCGCACGATCCCTGGTAGAGTTTGTGAGTGATGAGAAAATGATCTCTAGTAGCAGCAGCAGCAGGTTTACATACCTCTTCTTTTACACATACCCCTCATCCTCTTAGCACAAGAAATCTGGACAAAGCCTGACATAATGGGGGGGGGATGCTAAGAAATAAGAACACATTTTAAATAGTGCTCTTAGAAACTTTGAAAGTTGCTAGAAAAAAAGGATTTGTGCTGTTAGCATGTATTTTCTGAAGGATATGAAATCTGAAGCTCAAATGCATGTCATTATCTGAAGGAAATAAAACTTTGAAACTTAAATGTATGTCATTATTTAATAACATCTGTCTCCAATGACTGGCAATAAACCAAACCTTTTCAGAGTAAGGGACCAACAATATAAAGTAAATACCTGATCTTTTTTAAATGTTAAATTTTGGATGCAAAATGCATCCTCCAACACCATTAACATATACTGCAGCAAGTATGAAACATTAGGTTGAGGAACTATTTTACATCAAAAATATATTAAAAAAAAATAAAATAGTACTTAAAAAGTACATAAGTAAGTAAAACACACCAACCTTACAGAGAGCCCATTCTCTAAGCACAATAATGCCCTCCAGGGCAGGCATTAATTACACATTAACACACACCCTGGAGGGCATTATTGTTTTCATGTCTCATCTCTTTTTGTAAGTGCTCTTAAAATATAGACAATTTTTCTCATTGCTTTAATACAAACAGACTACATGGTTTCTAAAGGGCAGATTTGAGGTGATTACAATTCCTAAATCCTTATACTGGTCTACCTCCACTAATGGGACTGAAGATAAATATATATAATTGTATTCAGTCTGTTTACGAAATGCATGATATTACATTTTTCAGAGTTAAACTGTAGTCCTATGGATGAAGCCCAATCACCAGTGTTTTTATAAAAACATTGAGAGCCTCATAATCTTTTGCATTTTGAAAAATAAAACCAGCCATACAATCATTGGCATATTTTTTTAAATCCAAAGTCCTTATTTTGGGGAATGATAAAAATATAATATTAAAAGTACAGTGCCCAAAACAAGGCCTTGTGGAACTCCCGAGTGCACTAGAAGCAACTTAGACACATTTAACACATACAGTTCCTTTTGTTAATTATTCCACAGTCCGTCTTATTATATACTAGTTTACATTTCTTTTGTGCAAGCAATTACTTATTACAGGAAAAGGTAACTTATCAAGAGTGGTTGATAAATCCAAAAACATAACACCCAATGATAATCCTAACTCTTAAGTTTCAGCTGTTAAGTCATAAAAAACTGGCTAGATAGCTCAGTGTTGATATTCCATTGATGAATCCATGCCAGTATCAATGATGCAAAGATGTGTACCAGTTTTATTAATTAATTTGATTAAACACCTTTCAAAGCATCTGCTAATTACAGATGTTAAACTTACAGACCTATAATTTTTGAGTAGATCCTTCTTCCCTTTCTTAAATATTGGTGTTATATGTGATATCTTCCAGGAATCTGGTACAACTCCATTTTTAATAACTCATTGAACATGTTGTGAAAAACAAGAACAATCGTTTCTTGGAGATTAGATAATACTAAACCAGGGGCTATATCTGGGCCCATAGACAAGGCTTTTTTTTAAATTTTAGCTAAAGCTTCCAATATTACCTTCACAGAAAAGAATAGGTATTTACCATCCACAATTCTTTGAGTTTTGTGTCCATAAAGTACTATTAAATTCATTGGATACTATCCATGGATCATTTCTTACTATGTTATTTATTATGAAAGCAATATTAATTGATACGTCATTATTAAAATGAGTTTATATATGTATGAAACTTTTTTTTTATTTGAAATGTCATTAATTAGCCTGATATAATACTTATTTCTTAATGTCCTGATCTTTCCTTTTAGATCTTTATCTACTCCAGAATAAATTATCTTGTTACTAATTGTTGGATATTTTTATAGAAATTAAATTTGCCCTTCTTCATTCTAAGAGCTTTATGAATTTCTTTGTTCCATCATAATGAATATCTCTTTATCTGGGATTGTGGTCAGTGTTGTTTTCACACTAGTGGATAGTAGTTCCTCAAGTATCCAATAACTGTAATTAATAGAACCTTTTGTGAGTAAATTGTCCCCATCAGTTTCATTCAGCTGAGCTATTGAGTTAGTATAATCAATTAGTCCATAATTTTACTTTTTAACTTGACTCTTGTTGTTAGTAATAAACCTAAGATCAAATACTGTAGAATTATGGTCAGAGTTCCCCAAAGGCATCTCAGCAGTTATGTTATCAATTAAGCCAAGATTATTTGTACCAACATAGTCAAGTAAGTATATATTCACCTCTTGTGTTTTCAGTAACATGTTGTGTCAATCCAATAAAGGACATTATATTAACAATTTTTTTTCAAAGGATGTCTTACCAGAAAAGTTACCCTAAGATATTCCAAGGTAATTGAAATCCTCTAAAAGTGTGATATTTTTATTGATCATAATACTTTCCAGATTGCATAAATATTCATACAATACCAAAGAATCACATTAATGTTAGTACTTGTAATGTTCTTAATTTGAACAATAATATTTTCCATTTCAGGTACCTGTTTTACTTGAAATGAGGAGATTATATTATGGATCCATAGTGTGCCCACCTCCTCTATTATCCTTACGCAGACAGTAAAGTTGTTTTATTTCAAAGCCATTAGTATTTAATGAGTCAATAATTGCAATTCATTTATAATCTTCTACTTGAATTAATCCAAGTTCATTGAATTTGTTGCCCAAACTTAGAGCATTACAGTAGTAGGATTTTAAAATTGTTCATAGGTTCATAGGTTGGTACTAGACTATCGGCCCTAGAGCCTATAAAAGCCTAGCCATAACAATTCCCTGGCTACTTCTTCCCACAGTATTTACTTCCCTGGACCCTTGTCTAGCAGGGCAACTGACATGATCCCTGGGGTGAATTTCCTATCTCTCATCCAATCATCAAGGTTCCTTTTGAAGAGGGCCAAAGAGCTGCTCTGCTTGACATGTATGGGCAGTCTATTCCAGAGTCTGGGGAGTCTCTGGGTCAGGAACCTATCCCTCCAGCATGTTTTGTTCATTGTGATGACAAGGTTTAGATCCCTGGAGTGTATGTCTCTGAGGGATTGGGATTTCTTTAAGTGTAGCATGTCCAACAGCTCTGGGTTTGACATGGCCTTGTATGTTAAGCAGAGATCGCCTCTGAGTAGATGATATGCAACAGAGTATAGGTGGAGTTTTTTTAGATGGTCAGCATAGGGCATCTGCTTTAGGCCTGTGACTCTTTTAGTGAAGTATTTCTGTGACCTTTCCAGTTGTTGCAGATGTCTTGAGAAGTACATACCAAATGGGGTGTTGTATTCTATAATGGGTCTAATGAGGGATGAATATAGTGGGACAATGACCTCCTTTTTTCTGGATGAAAAGCCCTTAGTGATGAGGTGTGCCACATAGAAGGATTTCCTGACTGTTGTGACGATGTGGTTATTGAAGGTGAGACCACTGTTCACCTGTGTTCCTAAATCTCTTATCACACTTTCGGTGTTTAGTGTACTGCCACCTATGTGGTAATTCATGGGTACATGTTTTTTCCCAAAGGGGATAACTATACATTTCTTGGCATTGAGCTTGAGCCCATGGCTATGGCACCAAGCATCTGTTTCTGTAAGGCCCTTTTGTAGAATATCCGCATCATTTGGGGATTCAATAATGGTTCCCAGTTTGCAGTCATCTGCGAACTTTGTTAGCCAGAGTCCCTTAGTGTTGGCCTGTACTTCAGAAAAGTAGATGCCAAACAAGAGCGGTCCCAGGACTGAACCCAGAGGTACTCCACTTGTCCCTTCTCTGGAGCTGGATTTGGAGTCAGCTACTTTTACAGTGTGGGTTCTGTCAGTAAGCCAGTTGGCAACCAATTGAGTGATGTAAGGATTAATGCCCAGCTTAGTAAGTTTACCTATGATTCCAGAGTGGGTGATGGTGTTGAAGGCCTTGGCAAGGTCCAGATAGGCTGTGTGGACCACCTTACCCTTGTCCACAGCTCTGGAGACTGAATCGAAGAAGTCAGTCAGGTTCAGGAGACAAGATCTGCCCTTTACGAACCCAAACTGCATGGGGTCCAGTGTTTGAAGATTGCCAATGTCTTTGTTTATAAGTTCCATGATAATACATTCCATGGCCTTGCAGGTCAGGCTCGTCAGACTGATGGGGCAGTAGTTCCCAGGATCCAAGGTTGATCCCCCTTGTGGAGTGGGTTTACTGTATCTGTGCACCACTCAGTGGGCACGAAGCCTGAGGTGAGGCTATGATTAAACATGGCAGTTAGGTGAGGTGCCAGTTCATTTTGTAGTTCATGTAGTACACAGCCTGGGATATCGTCTGGTCCCATGGATGCTGTATTCTTAGCTTTGGAGAGTGCATTTTTAACCTGTGTGACCATTATTACTGGAATTTGGTAATCTTTCGGTATTGAGATGGGCCCTTTAGGGGGTGAGAGGGGGGTGAAGTTTGCACTGAATCGATCTGCCAGGATATTGGCAATATTCTTGGGATCAGTATATTTAATGCAATTCTGTTGTAGCTCAGAGCAGATCTGAGCATTGCCATTTAGATTCTTGACATAGCTATAGAATGCCTTGTGGTTGTCTTTGGAATCTTTGGCAATTTTATTTTCGTAACTAGCTTTGGAGGATTTTATGAGGGATCTCAGCTTCTTACTGAAACAGGTAAGGGAGTTTTTTGCATCCTGGGATTTTCCTCTTTTCTGCAACAGTTTCTTCCTATTGTTGTAAAGTTTTTTTATGGCAAGGAACCACCAGATTGGCTTCCTTTTTTTTGTAGGAGAACATCTTGGTTCTATTGGGGATGGCATGATTCATGCACGAGTGGATGTGCTCATACAGTGCCTTAGTGTAGGATTCAGCAGTTGAACTTTCAGTTCCCGTCTGCATGGGTGTCATGAAGTTTGTCACTTCTGACTTGAGTAGCATGAAGTTGGCTTTGGAGAAGTTTTTTACAGAGGTTTCCTTACTGGGGGGTGGGGGTGGGATGTGGATGTCAAAGGTGATTAGCTTATGGTTAGACCTGATGAAAGAGGGGATGACCACAGGTGTGAAGCATTGATTTCCCATGTTGATAATGACCAGCTCTAGGATATTGGAGCCCCTGGTGGGCTAAGGATTAGTTGATCCAGGGCGTTGGAATTTATGAATTCTAAGAACCGTTGGGCAAAGGTGTTGGTACATGAGTAGTTTTCCCATTTAATGGCAGGGTGGTTGAAATCACCCAGTATCAGAGTGTTTGGTTGTATCTTAATATTTTCCAGTATGTTTAGAAAGGTGTAGTGAGAATCTTGGGGCATGGTGGGGGATCTGTAGCAAGCTACAATATGGATTGCAGTCTTACCCAGTGTTAGTTGCACCTGGAGAATTTCAGATGCATTGTGTTGGGCAACTAGCCTGGTGTTGTGAATATCCTTGGTGAATATGGACACTCCTCCACCTTTTGTATTAGATTTGCTGTGTTTATTGGTTATTTTACTAATGTATTTATCCCTAAAAATGAGTTATGTAATATGAAATTTAATTTGAGATATATGAAACACCATATGAGTTTAAATGTAATTTGTCCACACAGCACATCCTGCAGTCATAGAAGCAGTCCTCCCAAGGTGTTGTTAATTTTAAGTTGTAAATAAGAGCAAGATGCCTAAACCAGTTACTGAACAAACGAGCCCTTGCATTCATGTACTTATCCACAACACAGATTGAATTATCTCATTTAATGCAAAGTTAATTTTCCTGCATTCCAATTGTTTAATGACTTCCAAAACTGAGTTATTTAAGATCAGTAACACCAGAATGAATAAATAATTGATACTTAGGCTTACCTAATACTAGCTTATGAATCATATTTTTACATCAATTAATTTTAAACCTGATAATGCTGACACTGCAATAAGATTTCTGTTAAGACTGCGTACTTGCCTAACAGCTGGCTTCCCCCAATTCAAGAATCTCCTACTTTATACATCTAGGCACATCAGTACTCTCAGATTGTTTCCTTTTTCACATTTTCATCATCTTTTATCTTCCATGGGGTATTGTTCTTGTCCTTTTCCATAGTATTACATTTCTGCTAAAAGGGAACTTCAATTCTAATGTGTTTCAATTAAGTAGAGCAGGCATAGATTCCCTTCCACCAGTAGCATTATTATTTTGTCAGTAATCTTAACCCTTGTTTAGTCATCATAGTTACTTTTTAATGCAATGACTTCAGGATAATGGCAAGAACAAAACAGTGTGTTGGTATCGGAAACAGAACTAATAATGTCTTCATTTGTCTTTATATTGCTTGCTTTATTGCATGACTAATTTTTATCAGCTGCCATAATTGTTTCACAATCTTATATTCCTGTAAAGTTCACTGGGGTAGAGGGATTGCTTTGATTAATATGTCTTTAACTAAGGCTTTATTATTAATTGTTTCCATGTCATCACTACAAATGTCTGCCCATTAATCACTAATAAACTCTTTTAATGATGTAACAGCACTGCCAAAATGGCACTGGTAATGTTTTCATCCTGAAAGGTTTTACACTTGACTATATTAAGTCTTGCAATTTTGAATGGTTACTGCAAGACGTTATATCTAAACTTTTCCTGTGGACACCACATAATGCACATTCTTTCTTCAAAAACATAGGAATTCAGAGATTGTATCTTGTGGTATTATTACCAAATTTGAAATAAAACCAAACAGCAGATGAATTTTAAAAAGAAGACAAAATCCAATTGGTCAGCAAAAGAAAATATCCACTACACAATTTAAAAGATCCATTTCTAAAAACAGATCTAAAGCAGATGCACAAAGCGAAAAGAGGACTGCGGGAAACACTTAAAGGCAAAACAAAGAGTGTAAATTTAACAAATTAAGCAACAAGTAAAGACTTACAATGAAATACTTATTCACTTTAAGATGATACAACAAAAACGTTAAGGTGATATACTAAATATTTGGTAATATTAAAGTGTTAAGCCTTTTATTTCCTTATCTGCAAAGAATCTTTGCAGAAATGGCATATTTACAGGCTCTAAACTGCATCTTGGCATTGCTGCAATGACTCGAGCACCCACTCTAATCCTGCCCAATCATACAGTGGTGCAATTTAAACCCCAAAATGGTGTTTTCTGATAGGTGTGATTGCCTGTCTGTCATGATATGCCCATATGTGTATCCTGTGTTTTTAAAAAGACATGGGAGAGCACACAAAATAATAGTCAAAAATGCAGCAAATGGAGCCCTTAAAGGACAGTGGAAAAACACAAAAAAAGAACTTTCTTGTATAACTAGTTATCCCTTCAGTGCTGTAGTCTCAATAACAACTACTGCAATTATCACTACTGCCATTTGTACGGAGGCTTGATTTAAATGCCAAAACAGAGTCTTTCGATAGATGGGATCACAAAACACCCAGGGAAAAGAAAACAAAAATAATGTATGTGTTCCCTGCATCTTTAAAAAGATGTGAAAGAGCACAAAAATAATATGTAACAATGTTGCCAAGTGAGCCCTTAAAAAGACATGAGAGAAACATAAAAAAAAAACTTTTGTTTGCAGCAAGTTATCGTTTCAGTGTTGTACTGTCAATTACGATTACTGCAAGTGTAAAATGACATAGTAAAATGCAAACAGTAAAAACGTTTCTATTCCCTTTAGTTTTATATTCAGGTCAGGTGTATTTTTATTAAGCAGAGGAGAAGTTATGGACCATAACTAATAGAGCTGAAGGAATTTATATGGGAAGGGAAGCATGCAAAATGAGATTTAGAACTACATGATCTGAAGGGTTACGTCACAATATCGTTAAGGCTTACATATATTACACAAGCAGAAGGTTACAAATCAAAGTGAAAAGACATGGTAATGAAACGGGTGAGTGGATTCAGGAAATATGAACAGAGTAGTATTTTGTATGGAGGCCCATAACAATAATAGCAACAATCACACAGAATATTATATTTATGAAGCAGTGCCATGGTGGTGCAACATTTAGCGTTGTCACAGCAAGAGGTTCTCCAGTTCGATTCTTGCTGGTGTGCCTTCTGTGCAGAGTCTGCATGTCCTCCCCATGGTCGAGTGAGTTTTAAAGATATGCAGGTAGGTGTGTGTGTGCATGTGCCTTCTTTGAAGGTTGAGAGCCAGGCTGGCAACTCGGCACTGTAAAAAACTACTGCCGTCCAATCTGCTGATCGGCTGTGGCGACCCCTAACCAGGATAAGTCGAAAGGCATTGCTATTATATTTATGAAGGAGCAGAACATTTTCTAAGAACTAAGCCAACATGAGAATAACAAAAAGGAGATTTTACCAGTAGGGATGACTGCAAGTAATGTCTTAGAATGTAGATAAGACAAGGCTGGAATTTTTTGGAGAAAATTACCAACTGAACCAAGGTATTGGGAGCAAGTAACTATGGAGAGAAAGTTCATCAAGTGGGATGACGTCAAGAGGAAGTTTAGACTTGAAGTTAGATATGTATTCCCTACCAGGGATTGACAACAGAGTACAAGCAAAGAAAAAGGGATAGAGGAGTGCTTGAGTTTTTATTTGAATCTAGAACAGAAGCTGCTGTGGCAAAGTGGGTCATTAGTAGGCTATGTAAACTGCTGCATGATAACTTCAAGAATCAATCAGAAGATGTTAGAAAAAATAAGGACGTGAAAATGAAAAAAACAAGATACAAAACAACAGTGGGATGATAGCTACATGGTTGACAATTAAGCAAGGAAGCCCAGGAGGTTTACGATTTTTGCACAGAAGTGTTTGATTTGCTAACTTATACCCCAAGAAAGTGCTAGCAAATGTTTCCTCTGATAGATAGCAAATGGTAGAGGTGTGATGGCAAAGAGAGAGAGAGAGAAATAATTGGGAATACATTTTTTGGGAATGTAGCAAGTTGGTAAATTTTAAAAAATGTATATAGAGTACTTTGTCAGAATGAATGGAAGCAAATAATTGTAACTAAAGAACTGATTTTTTTGAGTTGGTTTATAGGAAGTGAACTGCCTTGACATAGTAATGCCTTGCTAGGTTAAATGTTATTGACAGCCCACAAAAAAAGTAACTACTAAAAAATGGAAATCAAAATCTAAACCAATCATAACCATGGTTTTGAGTACTGTAAAGTGCATAGAGGAATTGAAGGTAGAAATCTTTAGAAAGGGGAAGGTGCAAATTACATAGAAATAAATGAAATTTGTGGGAACAATACCTGCAACAAATATTTAAGAGTAGGAGTGAAATTTAAAGGAAGGCAGGATTTGATCAATGTGTAATACTAGAGTAAACAATAACTTGAAAATATAAATGTATAATGCATGAAACTCATGAAAAATGTGCAGAATGGTTTGATTTCCTTTGTATAAGTATATATGTGCCCATTCTATTATTTAAATGGTGTGAATGTATTAAAGTTATTTATGCAAAACAAAAACCAGTCGAGGATGCAGGATGTCTCTGTATGCTATAAATGGAAACAAATCCAATCCACAAAAAAAAAATGTATTCAGCAGAACAATCAAAAGCTGGTAAGTGCTTTCGTTCCACAAATACAGGACTTCATCAGACAAAACACATTTAAAACCACTGAACAAAACAGACAAAAAAATACCATCCAATGCGCCCTATAGTGGATTATAAGGGCTGCATCACACACCCTTTGGCTAAATTTGTGGATGCTAAATTAAAACATTCAGTACATACTGAATCTCACTTGTGCAAGGATTCATGGAATTTCTTGAAGGCCATGAATGATATACCTTTTACAAACACCTATATGTTTCTGACTATAGACATACAGGATTTATATTCAGTAATTCCCCATGACATTGGACTAGCCTGGTTTAGTGAATATCTATATGACAAGAAGGTTGGACACTTTGAAGTATTACTATATTTACAACTTTTGGAGATTGTTTTAAAGAATAATTTTATTTTATTTAAAAATGAGTTTTTCTTACAACAAGAGTGTGTTGCCATGGGATCAGCCTGTGGGGGGTTATATGCTAATATAGTAGTGACACAATGGGAAAGGAAATATTTAGTTCCCTCTGAATTCTACCCTTACATCAAATACTATTGTCGGTTTTTGGATGATATTTTTGTTTTGTTTTGTGGGATGGACCCTATGAAAAAATTAATGAATTTATGTCCTTTACTGACTCAACAACACAGTTTTTAAGGTTCACCCACAATTTTGATTTGCACAGGATTTCATACTTGGATATTTTGACAGCTAAAGATTACAATAATGGAAGATTCACTTCCAAAATTTACAGAAAAGAGACATATTCAAATTCCTTATTACACTAGCACCCACCCTCAAAAACAGAAGAAAGCTATAGTCAAGGGTCAACTTGTCCGTGCTGCACGCATGGTATCCAACTTGGATGATTTTTTAACTGAATGTGAAGTATTAAAAAACATGTTTGTGAAAAGGGGCTATCCAGTGAAATTTGTTACTGAAATTATATTGGAAGTGGTTAACAAGAGGGAAAGGAATTTTTACACACCACTTTTAACTGAATTTCCAACACACCAGGTCACCACAACTGATGAGACCATGGCTGATCATGAGGGTGTGAATAGAAATTATAATACATCTTTTATTACAGTTTTTACTGTAGACAGCCTTGAGTTAAAAAAAAAAACATTTTGGAGAAAAAGTAGACCATTCTTAGACAAGATAGGAGCCTAAGACAACATGTAGATACAAGGCCCACCATAATTTATAGAAGAGGCACGGATTTGAAGAGTTGTTTCAAAAAGAAACAGAGTTCTATGAAAAATAATGGTGGTTATATGAACAAGTGTGGAATGTGTCATTTCTGTAAATATATAAAGGAAGGATATGAATTTGAAATAAATAACATTACTGTTAGACTAAAAAGGAAATATAACTGTAACACTGAAAGGGTAATATATTGTGCTTTGTGTGAACAATGTGGGTATTATTATATTGGTAAAACAGATAGAAAGTTGAAGAATCGTGTTTATGAGCATTTATATGAAATAAGAAGAAAAAAGAAACAAATGTTCTGAGTAAGCACCTTATGGAGAATGAGGGACACTCTTTTCCATTTTTTGTTATAGATCATATCTCTGCTGAAATAAGAGGGGGTGCTTGGTCTATGTTATTGGAAAAAAGGGAACTGTACTGGCAGTTGGTTCTAGATGCTGGCAACTGGCCGGGACTGAATGAGAATATTTCTATCAGTTCCCTGTTAAGATTAAAAGCCTTAGTGAGATAATATTCATTTTGTAATATTTAACTTTTTTAATATTCAATATTTTATATATAAAAAACTTTTTAATTAATAATGTATGTTATTAAAATGAACATTGTTGTAACAGGTGTGCACATACATATAGTTATATTTATATTTATATTTATATCAATACATATTTATTTTTATTTTTATTGTGTCAAAGCTATATTGAAAAAAACTGTTTATTTATTGTCATTACATGTTGAACAGATGCTAGGTTGCAATCTTTTTATATATATATATATATATATATATATATATATATATATATATATATATATATTCTTACTATAACTTTAAGGGGGTGTGGTTATGAAATGTGTTTTACTCATGTGATTACCTTAATTTAGTTTAAATATCAGTGGTTTTAAGTGTGTTTTGTATGATGAAGTTCTGTATTTGTGGAAGGAAAACGCTTACCAGCTTTTGATTGTTCTGCTGAATAAAAGTTTTTTGTGGATTGGATTCATTAATATTTATAGCATACAGAGACATCCTGCATCCTCGACTGGTTTTTGTTTTGGTTACAGCTTTTGTGTATTCCTTCTTTCGAAAGTTGTTTATGCCTTATAGGACAGTACATGGCAAAGAGTACATGTTAACTATTGATGACCATTCAAGACTTCCAGCGAACCGGTACTTTATCCAGCAGTTGCAGTTTCTCCAGCTTTTAACAAAATACTTGTTAGTTTATAATATGAGAGATAGTGAGAAACAGCCAGCAATTCAAGGAGTTTTGTGAATATCAAAAAATGGCATAGAAAAAATTATTTCACCCTCTGTTCTAAAGGGCTTGGAGCAGATGCATCATCAGGCCCCTCCTCATCACCTGCCTTGCATAACAACTTAATGTTAATATCTGTTAGTGCTGATACGGCAGGGTACTGCTGACCTGCTATCATGTTACTGATGGCTACCAGTGTCATATCAGTGTCTCCTTATGGGATCCCTTGCTCCACAAGCTTCACAAATGTACATTGCAAGGTCAACTCCTTTAAAGACCTACCTGGTGCTAGAATCATTTCAGCACAGCCAAGCAGGAACTGTTAGGGGATACAGGGGTTGCATGCAGAGGGTGCAAAAAATAATAGCTGGAGAATTAAGTGAGGTCAGGGGAAGAGGGGAGGACTTAAGCAAAGCTATTAGAATTGCCAATTCCTGAAGCATTTTATGGAAACAACAATTAAACTGTAGGATGATAACTTTGCATGTTTATCCATCACACTGCTGAGTCTGCACCAGACAGTCTGTTGTTTAAGAATTCAGAAATAAGATAAGCTTGCACAACAAGACCCTGTGACTGAACTGATGAAGAGATGTGTATAAGAGATCATGAAGAGATAGAGAGAAGAACAACATGAGAGGACACGTTGACATAAGAAGAGCAAGAAGCAATCCTTTTACAGAAGAAACACTGTGTTTGTGAGAACCGAGAAACAACATAAGCACCACTATTTATTCAGCTCAGACTGATGTGACATAAATGAGGCATAGGTGTAATGATTACAGTGACAAATGGCAAATGCATGATCACCAGGCACTGCATCTTTCTGTGGCCCTGGCATGATACTGATACATCTGAATGCTGAACCAGCAAGTGGCAGTTCCAATAAGACATTACTTGATGTCATACACTTGTGCTCAGAATGACACACAGAGCTATAAACAAAGCTGCTTGCTTCAATAATTACATATGTTCATTTCACATCGAATATTTAAAAATGTTAATAACATTTTCTTCACACATTATGTGAATTTTAGATCTAGATGATTGTCACTGTTGATATGGCATCCGTCCCCATGTGCAAAAATAGGAAAAGGGGGGTTGTGGACTGATGGATGAATGGATTATTTGAAAGTAATGGAGCAGGGATTACAATTTAACAGTTTTGCAGGTATGATATATTTTGAAATCTTGCTATAAAACAAAAGCATATCCAGTTATTCCAGTTTTATCAGTGCATAATACACACAGACACACACACACACACACATACATATATATATATATATATATAGAGAGAGAGAGAGAGAGAGGGTGAGAGAATATATTTAATGCAATGGCAATAATATTGCTGTCATGAATGCACTGCCATTGTACTTGCATTGCAATTATCTTGGTCCTTATGAAAATGTCACGGGTGAGAAGCATTTTGCTACATGTTGTGGTAATTGAATTTCTTTTGGTGGAAACTGAACCCTATTCCTCCTAAAAGAATGGCTGATGTACTGTAATAAAGTAGTACACCATGTATCTTATTGCCTGCCTGACATTTATCAGAAAATGTGTGTCCTCAATGACACTTTTAAAATTAAATAACAAGTTTATAAAGTTGTCTGGCAAACCAAAACATTCAGCATGACTTTTTTAGAATAAATCCAACAAGCAAATATCCTTTTGTGGTTACAGAGTAAGGAAAGAGTTGCTATTGTTCTGGGATTCTATTCACCCATAGGACTGTACTGACAGTTTCCGATTGGTCCAAGTCATGAAAAAGAGATAGCCATTGGCCAAGCAGCAATCAGAAAGAAAATCCTGGAGGTGAAAGTTCAGAAATAATGTAGTTATTTCCAACTGAGCTAAGTGATTTTGTTGTTCTTTATAGAAATCCAAATAGAACTTCAAAACAATGACATATTAGATATTTCAGGGTGGCTTTGTAAGTGAGCACATATGAGTGCTCATGTGTGTATGTATGTGCTCACACAGGTGTGTGTGTAAAAGTTGCTTGTCTATTAAATTGGCTTTTGCAGTATTGAACCTGGTCAGGGTTATTATTTCTTTTACATGCCCACAGGAAGTCCTGGCCATCTTGATAATGGTAGTATGTGTACCACAGGCCTTTATTATATTTACTGTGTCTGTAAATCTGCATTTCTATAGTAGGTTTAGTGGACTGAAGTGATTATTGTCATTTTCAGGTCCACAGACACAACTGATATGAATGAATGCTTGAGGAACTGATCATTTCCCTCTACGGAGTAATAGAAACGGTATGATTTGGGTGCAGAAGTCTATGTTTGGATAGCATGAAAGAATCACATTAAACAGTACCAAAGGTAGGAAGAAAAGGTCACAAACAATAGATTGTGAGTACAAGTTCTGCCTAAACTTGCATTTATTCATGCACAACCCATTGAATGTTCTTCCAGAACGGGCTACATGGCTGGGGTAGAAAATGGGGGACGGGGGAGAGAAGAAAATTAGTTTGTTAATGCATTTAACAGTAGAAAGACAGACTGCTTGTCTCTTTCTAGAATGGAGCAAATTAAATGAACATAATATCTTTTTAATCTTTTAAATTCAGAAAATAATCATTAGCTCTGTTTGAGCCAACCAGAAATAGGTGGGAATGAGTGACCATTGCCAGCTTGCTGATCCTGTGAGATGATAGTAGTTTTTGTCCTGTAGCTTAACTGGCATTTAGCAGATGGGCAAGAGTCAGGCTCATGGGCTATGGAGAGTGGGAGGCAATAAATCTGGCAAGAAATATATAGACTATAAATGGGTCACAGGTGTGTGTGGAAGCATTTGTTGCTATTACAACACATAGTACAGCCACTGCACTTAGTCTGTAGACAACCAGTAGATTTATTCAGTAAAAAATATCCAGTAAGAATCATTCCTCCTCCTACAATGACCCTTCTGTAAAGAAACATGATCAAATAATTTTGACCAAGTGAGGAGGAAGAGATCAGATAAATAAGGTTTAGGCCCTGTATTTGCTGAAGGAATCAAAAACGTATTGTTCTTCCACTCAAAGGGAAAGGGAAAATAGGTAAAAAACACAGCTGAACGTGTAATGCATGCAGTGCCAGTGGATGTTTTCAAGCACGTGTATCTTTAAGGCTTAAATTCAGAGGATTATTGATCTGCAGACCATGTGGAAGAGAGTACATTGTTATGCAATGCACAAGTATTTAAAATGTTTTCATAAGACTGTTGAATCTTCAACTGTCACTTAAAGAACTGTTTCTATCTAAGACTTGAATTTTGCAAAGTATATCTCATATAGCCATCTATTAAGTTCAGTTTCCATTACATTTAAGTTACTTCAATAGATGAAAGGTTAACACTGGTGCCCCAGGATAATGGCCTACTTACATGTTGGTTTACAAGTAAATTAAACATTAGGAGAAACAGACAAATGCAGGTTCTGTAAAACAGAAACGGAAACAATCACACATCCTGTTGCTGGGTGTGATACACTAATGGCAGAAGGCTTTACACTGAAAGGCATAATAATGTGGCAAGACTGTTGCACTGTAGATTGTGCAAACATTGCAATATTGAAGTAGTTGACAAGCATTAGACACATGAGCCACAAAGCATTATAGAGAATGGTGAAGTTTATATCACACAGGATCACAGATTATCAACAGTTCAAAAAATAGATGTGAAAAAATCAGATATAGCAGTCCATGAAAAAAAGACAAAAGTAGCACTGATCATCGAAACTGCTACACCCATTGATTACACTTACATACAGAGAGACACAAAGTCATAAAATACAATGATTTGCAGTCAGAAACGAAGGCAGTACAGAAGAAGTATACCCCGACAGTTCCAACTGTAGTAGGAGCAATATGTTTCATAAAAGGAATTTACAGTCATATACAGATATGTTACCAATACATGTTAAATCTGCATGAATTACAGAGGAAGTCATTTCTAGACAAATTCCAGGTGCTGCGAAGAGCACTTTTGGCTAACATCAAATATAGAAACAATACTAATTTCATGAACTTTAATAATACTTTGACTTAGGAATGGGGTCCATTCCCGTCATGGTATTAGAAACCCAAAAGATTTGAAGAAATAAAACCAGCTGAAGAAGATATGCCTACCTAGTTTACACACAGTTTTAATGGATTTAATTAACTCTCTCCAATGGAACTCTGGAAGCCTGCACTATAACTTCCAATGGGCAGAGCTTAAGCTTTTTGATAAAATCAAATTATGCACAAATTAATAGTATTTTTGTAGGTACTAGATCTTAAACTGGATTTTATAAGTTAAAGAAAACACAGTAACTATTAAGTTTGTAATATTTTATAAACAACTTGCAATAACCATACACATACTGTCAGCAGCATTTTGTTCATCTAGCTTGGAGCTTTCATATGGGGCTAAGTAGTTCTGTCTTTGTTACTTGATAGTCGAGATATTTAGATAAACATGACATTTCTGAAAATAAAAACGATTATTGTTATATAAACAATTAATATCGCTTTACCTTCACTAGACAGGATGTCAAATATCAATAAAGTTGTGTTTGCCATTCTGTAAGCTTTAAGATTAAATCTTTTAATACTTTATATGTAGCATGGTTTTGGATTTAATAATGAAACTATGGCCAAGCAATATTTGATGCATAGAGGCATAAGCAGGATTTAACTGCAGAAACACCTAGAGGCATTTCTCGGCTATAGTGAGTTAACATTATTCTAACTTCCTTCCCTCTGTTCTGTCTCTCTCCTCAATTCTCCATCTGCCCAATTCACTCTTGGATACCTCCATGGTTTCTGCCTGTATCAATCTGGTAGTCCATTCCAGGGGTCCACAACTATCTTCATACTGCAGTGCTTTCACAGATCTAGGGAGCAGTTGGTCCTCACGATCTCCTGTTTGTGTCTCCTCCACCATCTTTTTTGGCCTTCGTTTTTGAGGTGACTTCTACAGATCTCCTGAACATGAACTTGTGGGCCAGTATCATAACCACTGTTCTTTCTGGTCAATAAGAAGAGCCTTAGATCCTCTCATTTCTGGTCATATCCTTTCTCTCCATGTGACATGTTCTTCTTGTGGCTACCCTCTGGGCTCTTTCCAGTGTCTTAATGTCTTTCTCCTTATATTTCCTCTAGAATTGTACACATTAGTAAAAGTTTGACCCAATCAGTAGAGCTGTGGTGTTACTTCTTTGCTTCAAAAGTCTGCCATCCTGAGTATGCACACTAGAATTCTGATCACTTCTGTCACAGTCTTCTTACTGTGCTCCGTCGGACCCAGCCAATTTACAATAAACACCTATAAGTCATCTTCCTGTTCTGCCACTATCAGTTCCATCTCTCCAGCTAATTCAGTTTAAGTTTCAAATTTAGTTTTATTTATTAAGCTCATTATTTATTATTGTCTCCCATTCATAGTTGAACCTTATTGTATTTTATAAATCTAACATTTTTATTCTTATTTTTGGAGATTTTCTTCCAGCGCCTCCACTGAAAAGTATTTTTTCTTGCCCAGGTGAAAAAGTAACTAAATAAATAACTAAATAAATATTAGCTAAGCACATAACAAATGATAAACAAAATTACTCAAGTACACATACACGCATGAATATAGCAGAAAAGACACAATTAAATAATAGAATTTATTCAAATAGTATTATATGTTAAAAGCTTGATAAAATAAATGGGATTTCATGCACTTGTTAATAGCCATCAACTGTGGAAAATCCTTAGAACTCTAAAAGAAAATGCCATAGATGCAAAGTTTGGTAGTGAAAGGAACCAATTTCTAAGGATTCCGGTAACATACTAAACACTTCTAACAATCTCAGAGTGGCAAAATGAAAGGCCTAGGCCAAATGATCTGCAAACATCAAATCATTGATACAAGGAGAACCCAAATATATAGAGAAAAAATACACCAGCATCAGAGCTTTATGTAAATATATTCATAAAGAACTGGAAAGTTAACCAGAGCAGCCCCTGAAGGGTCAACGTGCAGTACATCGGGAATTAAATATGCCATACAATATCTTTTCAGCAGAATTCTGCATAAATTGAAGCTATCAGCTTCTGCATCGGGCATCCATGGATGAAGGATATTATGGCAATTAAGGTATAAGAAGACCAAGACATTAGTTATTGCAGAAAAGTCCTCAGATGGAAGAAAGTGTGTGATCTAGAGGCAATGCATAGAGAATGACATTAGTACTTCTGTCTGCTGTTCAGATGACAGCAAAAGGAGAACAATGTCAAATACCCGATCAGTAGCATCAGCCTGTCATCAAAGATAATTTAAAGATCTCTTACCTAATAATCAAACAGGAGCCTTTTATTTATTTATTTATTTATTTAATTAATTAATCATTTATTTATTTAGTATGAAAGTCCAGCTGGGTAAAGCCTCTTTTCAGTGGAGCTCCAACAGAGAACACTAGTACAGATTAACAATAATACTGAATATAACTGAACATGCGAAAATAGCAGTAATCACAGATTAATGCAAATATATTGCTTGAGAGAATTAAAAAAAAAGAAAGTAGGTTAGAATTAAAGAAGATTTATGCATATGATATGCGCTGTATCAACCTGGTGTGTTAGTAGAACAAAAATTACCCTAATTTACCACAATGGATGTGTTCTAATAAGCCTGGAACCATACAACTTTAAATCCTTGTTACCCCCTCCCCCCGACAGATGTATATTCATACATGTAGGTTAGAAAGAGGATTCTTTGACACCAATAGGTATAGACTAATAATGAGTTCATAGATACTTGGATGGCTGACACTGTTGGTTTAACATTTTTGGTTGCAGTAGGCAGCAAAGTCCAGTATTCAAATCCTATATAACATCACAATGTAACGCAAGCCCTTGGACACAGTACAGGTCTATTGGCATTGTCATGATGACATGTATACCTAGCCTATTAAAAGATGTAAGATGATAGTCTCAAATGATTAGCATTATAAATAAATACTACATAAGGATGATGTAAAGTGCCTTATGTTTAATATATCATATCTCGTATGCATGGCCAGAAATGGCAGTGTAACAGAGAGAGAGAGAATAAAGAGAGCTGGGATTTACAAAAACACAAGAAAAATAGCATCAGTATACAAAAATAGATTTGAAGTGAATGAAGAAATGCATCAGTTCTCCGTCCCTGTGCTGTGAGCAGACTAGGGCAAACATTTGCAGGTGCACTGTCAGCCAGTCATTTTTATAAGAATCTGACCCAACCAGACGCTCATTAAATATGATAAAATGTAGGGCACTCCAGCCCTGGGGATTATTTGTACCTAGATTAGTAATCGGCTCCCATAGGCATTGCTCGACACCAGCTACTTGTTACTGTACCAGTTGTTATCACGCTGTTCATCACTGAGTAACAAAACAGCTGCATTGTAATAAAGCATTTTATTTACAAAGGCAGATTTCATTCTGAAGAAAAACATTAGCAGGATAATGGTTTTCTTTTCCATGTTTCAAGCAGCTTTAAATGTAGGAAGTATTGTTACTGGCACTTGCAAGAAATCAAATTCTGTAAAAGACACAATCCAAGACATGGATAATGGAATTGTGAAGATTATCATTACAGCAGTATCCATAATTGACTAACACAGTTTCACAGTTCCTAACAAAAAGCATGAATTGAATATCTATACATATGTACAGACGCAGACACACACACACACACACACACACACACACACACACACACACACACACATATTTTGCTTCACAAAATTTGCATATGTTATTCAATAAGAAACACAATCTGCTTCACACAGGACAGAACGGGTTCACTTTATAACATCAAAATACTGAAATGTCGAATTTCAGTATCTCGAAGCTATAAAGTCGAATGTTGAAAATAGCGAATGTTCATAATCGCGAATTTGACGTATGTCGAAAATATGTCGAATTCACGGTTATGAAGTTGCGCTATGTAATGTCCAGGTTTGTGCTTTGTTGGTGCTCGGTGCCGTGTTTGGATGTAGGTGTTATGTCAGGTAAGTGAGTGTTTTGTAAGGGTTTTGAGTGGGAGTTAGAGTGTATGTGAGGGATTGGAGAATGTGCGAGTGTGAGTGAGCTTTTGTGTTGTGTTTGTGCGATCTCGGAGTTAGTATATATAAGTAGGGGGGGTGTGGGTGCAGCCCCTATGATGCAGGGAGGCTTGCCCCCCTGCTTATGTGTGTGTGAGTTGTGTATGTGTGTTGTTTTTTTGTTTATGTTGTGATGTGGGTGTTTTGTTGTATGTTTAGTGTAGTGTGTGCGGTGTTTTCGGTTATGTGGTTTCGCGGTTTTTGTTTGTCGGTGTTTTGTGGATTCGGTTTTATAGTCTCAAGATACTGAAATTCGATATTTCAGCATTTCGAGGTTATAAAGTGAATCCGACAGAACTTATTACTGAAGAGATTTGTTGATGTAAATGTGTCTCAAATAAGTGCTAAGAAAAGTAAAATAAGGAAAGTACAAAAATAAATTATGAGACATTTGTAGAACTATGAATCTAATTGAAATTAAACTCAAGTTTCCAAACCAGCAAACCTAATCATGCTCTATTTAAAAAAAACAGTAAGCATTAATAGAAAAGACAGAAGACTAGAATGTCAGCAGAATAGGATCCTTTAACGATCTTTATTTATCCATTATCCTAATTAATGGTTAAGCCTCAATTCCTTATTAATTAATACCCCACCACCTTCCTACATCCCACTAGAATAGCTTTCTATTTGTTCTATGTAGTCTTGAATTCTACTACCGTTTTTAATGCCACATCTTCAAAGAGACAATTCCACAAACCTACTTCCTTTTCTGCTAAGAACTGCTTCCTCACATCACTCTGAAGTGCCAGTCCCCTGTCTTCATAATACATCCCCTTGATTTTGGGTATCTTTTATTTTGAAAGCTGTTGCCCTCTTGTACATTATAAATTAATATGAGGTAGTTCACTGCTTTTATCATGTCCCCTAACTCAGACGTTCTCTCTCTCTCTCACTCACTTTTTCCAGAGTGTACATAAGAAGTTCCTTTAACTTCTTTTCCCATGTGTTATCTTATAGTCCTTGTACCATTTTTGTTGCCCATCTTTGCACATTCAGTATAACAAGGCATTTGAACCTGCTGTCATGGATTTATGGATGCCATTCATCAGACAGAATATAATCTGTTTTATGAAGATACCCTACTTATACCTAGCAACCAAGTATTCCTGTCACTGCACTGTATTAATCTAATGATAACATAAAATAACACACTGCATTATTGGTTTTTTACAAATTCAGCAGTTTCTAAAGTACGTCAGTATGACATAATGTTGTATTGCACTCTTTAGAGTCCTGACATTTTTTTCAGGATAATTTCATTAAGAATCTGTGTGTCCCCAAATAAACTAGTCTAGAAGATAAACTAGTCTAGAAGTGTCTAAAAGTCAAATAATGTACTTTCAAGTATCTTTAAGCTGTTTCACATTTTTTTAACTCTTGTTATATATATATATTAACTGCATTGTTTGTGTATGTCATTTCTTTATACTACACTGTGTTTCAAGTTTTTCTCTCAAGGTCTGTCCTGTAAGATGACCCTTGGTGAAGTATGTTATCAAATCAAAATAAACCTATCAAAGAGTTGTCAATGCCTTTACTAGAAAGAAATACACTCAGCCTTTCCAAATTCCTAGGTGAATACTAAGCTCCTCAATTTCTGTCCACTTGAAGGGTTTATTCAGAACCTTTTCTCATATAGATGGCCTACACTGTGAAAATGGCCATGTAATCTAATTATATGATTAACTAAATGGAGTAATTTTTAACAATGGCAAATTACAACCACAAATATAATGTGTATAGCTGTGCTGAAAACTCAAATGAAATTGCCACCATTGTAATTCCAGCAGCAGGTTCTAGCAGTAGAAATGTTACGGTACTTCTACTTTTGATCTTCAGAGTGGCAGCATCCATTTTACACCTTTACAGTCTATATCATACCTCTCAACAGTCCAGAATTTTGGAGAATGCCCAGATTTATGCCTCATAGTTTTGGTTTATTCTGGAGTTAGTATATATAGTGGGCTGGGGGGGGTGAGGGTGAAGGCCCCCACCTAGTTTATTATTAGCTTTCAGTGAAATGAGATTCATAAATATAAAAGCAAACTAGGTGGGGGACTATGTCCCCCACACCCACTAAGTGGAGGGATATGCCCCCACACACCCCCTAACTATATATATTAACTCCAGGATTGCACTACAGTGGGGAAAAGAGCATATATGTTTTACTTGCCTTACAGTACTCTGCATTCACTGAAATATGATTCGGTGAAATGAGTTTTCTGTGATTTGAGATTTCAGTGATTTGGTGTGGGTGAACTGAAATTCAGTGAAATGCGTTTTCAGTGAATGAAAGTAGATCTATATATATATATATATATATATATATATATATATGATGTATGGCTGAATGATGTAACTAGCAGTTTTTTTTGTATAACAGAGTACATATATCATAAGTGAAATCAGCATCCCATTCCTTAATCCGTACCACCACTGGTGTCCTACATGTACTCAATTAAAAACACAGTTGAGAAGTACTGGTTGTTGCTTATGGCAGGAACAACCAGCTATATAAGCTTGTTTTCAGTGTTTTTTTTTTACCCTTTGTTACTGCACATTATAAAAGATAATATGTTGGTAGCAAGAATTAACTCCAGCATTAACCCTTCTCAATATTATTAGGTTACAATAAGCGACCCCTTTGAACTGCACTCTTAGGATCACTGACATCTCAGAGCTGATTATGTGTTTAATCCCAGCCACCATTTATTAGTCCTTATATTGTATCTTCCTTCTCACTGTCATCGTCTTCCCACATCCCCTCCGCATCATAAGTGTTGTATGCCTCCCTTAGATGATCTTTGTTCCGTGTTGTAACTGTACATGTTTTTCACTTTTTTAGCATTGCTAGCTACATTTTCCTCAGACCGGGTTGTTATTTTGACTGCCATATTTCCTTCTGTTTTATTCCTTTTTATCTAGAAATGTTTGTCATCTGTTGCCTTTGTGATTAGGAATTAATGTCTAATCTTCGCTACATATTGTGAAAACCTATAAGTGCTTTTTGTGTGTGTGTGTGTGTGTGTGTGTGTGTGTGTGTGTGTGTGTGTGTGTGTGTGTGTGTGTGTGTGCGCGTGCATGTGTGTTGAAGGGTGTTTTAAAACAGTTTATTTTCCTTTTTGATGGCAAGGTTGATTTTTCTCTGTAGTTCTATCCCTTACTCTACACTGTTTCCTAAAATTTTCTTCTGGAGAATTATCCCATTTTCCCAGACTCATCGCTTCTAAATTCCAATAGTCTTACTTTCCTATGCCATGAATTTGCAGCTGCTCTAATTAAAATAGCATTTTATTCATAGGTGGCTATGCCCACTTCCATCCTCATCTGAGTGCCAGATCTAAGGTTTTAAACTACCAGGTAGATGCTGACCAACTGTCTTAGACCTAGTCCATGTAAGATGGGTATATGAGGAAACTGGTTATCTATTGTATTCTCGAAAGCCGATAATATCGAATCCGACATTGTCGACATGAGAATAGCGAAAGTGCAGAACATTGAACGGGTAAACGTAAATCTCCGTAAGGGGAGATTTTCATTTACTTCAATGTAGTGTGGTCTCGGAGTTAGTGTATTTAAGTAGCGGGGGGTGTGGGGGCGCAGTCCCCCTGCCTACACCCTTTAGATTTTCTTTTTTTTTTTATTTATTTTTTCTGAACATTCGAAATTTTAATGGTTCGATCATTAAAGGTCGACCTTTAGTGATTCGAACCATTAAATGTTCGATGTTCTAATATAGACCCGAGGAAACTATATGCAATATCCTACTTACTCTTCTATTTTTGTTCACTGTCATTTCCTTAGACTTTTCTCCTCCCCTTAAGAAGAGGGTAAGTAATAACCCCATGCATACTATAGTGCCATTTCCTACTGATAGGATGATCCATAGCCCCACCCATCCTTAATTATTTTGTTAGCACAGAATATGTGAAACCATGGCACTGCGAAGTTATGGTATTACATTTTGCTGAGTACCATTATTAATAATAAAAGTCAATATGGAAGGAGAGAAGCCACAGACCCCTCAGCCTCTTGGTGCAAGAATTATGGACAAAGCCAAAAATAATGGGGGGGTAAAGGCCCAAAATTAGGGACATATATTAAATATTGCTCTTATAAACTTAAAAAGTTGTTAGAATAGCAGGTTCTGGATTATCATGAATTTTCTAAAGGATACAAAGTCTGAAACTCAAATGTATATCTTTATTTAGTGACGTTAATCCATTATGCTTTTTGCCTCTGTACTTGCTTGCCATCAAACCTGTCCTGTTAGTCTTGAACCCAGTTATTCTCTTGCTGCTGTGGAGTCTCCAGATTGAGAGCAATGGCTTACTGGAGGGGCTATAATTTAGGTAGTCAAGAAGATAGTGAGAATCCTTCCCAGCATTATATCAATAAAGGTGATCAATCAAGGCCTTGAACCCTCCTGTAGTGACTGACATGAGCAGCTGTATCACTACAGAGTATTTTACATCGTGTCTGTGTGTTTATCAACATGCTGATAAGGGTCACTGTCATTAGATTTATATTGTCAAGCCCATGTCACCAGTCCTGGTCATCTTGGAGGCAGGAAAGTCTCTGCTTCCATAGTGGTGACTGATCAAAAGCCACCTCAGTGTTCCCTAGGATGTGTGAGGCAGCATCAGGCTCTCACTCCTAAACTCTCCTGTCCAGCTCTTTCTGCCCTCAAGACATTATTTGAACAAGGATCATCTAGTTATAATTGTGACTTTATCCCTCTATATCATGGAGCCAGGTGTATCATTTAGGAACATATGGTGACCCAGCAAATAGTCTTAAACCCTTAAATGTGGTGAAGGTACTATTTGTTTAAGATCTTCCTGCTGTGAAGCTATACTGCCCTGATTCATGTGCTCTACTAGCTTCTAGATATTGTATAAATGTCAAATAAAAATAACATCTGCAAACCTCAGAAACATCAGACCACTCACTGCACAGAAATCAATTAAAAAATGGATAAGACAGACTTGTTCTAAATGAAACCAGGCCATTGTAAAGCTTCTTACCAGTTATGTAATGATGTCAGTAAACTAATAAACTACATTACTCTGATTTAACACTGTCAAGATAGTTTTCAACCCATGGAAATGATTAGCTGGCAGATTTAATACTGCCAAATCAAACCCTTCTCTGAATGTATATTACCTTTCCATTCCCTAAACTGCAATGCAAAATATTGCAGCTCTGCTAGAACCCTCCCACGTCACAACTCCATTCAAAGAAGTACAAGGCAGGCATTTAAGAACAGCTTGTATTACCATAGAATAATGCTAGATTGTCAACAATGAGTGTTCTGTCTATAAAATGTAAATCAGTATATGACAGCTCTAGAGCAGTCATAAATGTATTACAATGACAAATGCCGCTTTTTGGAATATTGTATGTTAAAATACCGTGCATTATTTGTCTGTTAACATAAAGTACAATACAAAATATCACAGCTGCTCTGAGAAACTCCCCCACACAGCATAGCTCCATTCAACTCCCCCACAATGCACAGTTCCAGTTGGGTATTTCATAATACTATTTATTTTCACAGAATATCAGTGTGCTGTTAAAATATGTCTTGCAACAAAAAAAAAAAAAAATGAAAAAAAGCAGAATGTCACAGTTTCAGCCAGATTTGTACTCAAATGCATAATGTTGCTTTCTGGAAAAAATACAGCTACTGAGTTACTGTCACACATGTACACATACATGCACTCGTGAGCGCACACACACACACACACACACACACACACACACACACACACACACACACACACACATATATACACACACCCGGAGCTGCACACAGACTAACATAAACAGGCACACACACACACTCATGCAGATTTCTAATGAGCTATTCATATTCATTGAATATTGCCTAACCATTTATAAAATATATGTGAAATATTTTGTTATAAATAAAATAATACTTTCTCTAAAAAATACTGAGAAATGAACAAAAACATCCTTTTAAATTACAAAACTGTACAACGCAAAACACGAAATAAAACAAACACAGAACCTTCTTGTTAAGCAATAATACCCTCCAGGTTAAGCATATGGAAATAAGGTCCCTTCTAAGGGGGGGGGGGGGTCCACTGCCATCACAATTAACTTCACATATCCAATTATGCTCACACTTGCTAGGCATTATATCCTGCAAAATATTCCGGATTGTCAACATATTATGCAGAATTGAACTAATCAGGAACAATGGCATATTTTTATTTATTTATTTTATTTTACATTTGTTGACCGGGCTAGTCCAGCTGGATAATTTCCATTTTCAGTGGAGGCCCGGGGAGAAAAGCTCCACAGATTTAAAACATAGGTTATACAAAATTGAAGATTTGCTATGAGTTCCTTTTACAGATATTAGGTTACTATGGATAGTTATTAGTCTAGATCAAGAGAAATAGAACACCTATAATACTATCTACATATTGCAACAGACATTAATTATATCTAGAACTACACTCCATTCAGATCATTACATACATATTAGTGTATATAAACACATTTTTTTTTTTTTTTTTTTTAAGAACAGTAGAAATTGTAAAGTCATTATGATGTTTGAGCTAAAAGATATACAAAGATATAAAAGATATACAAATGTAGAAGCAGCATGCTAGAACAGTGTAGATCATCAAACCTGTCATTACAGAAGCACTAAACATTTTCCAGGAATCAGCTAAGGAAATCTCAGACAACAAATTTTAAAGTATTAGAAGAAACACAGCATTTAAAAACTATAATGCAGCACAGAATAAGAAAAGCAAAGAACGATGCAGAATAAAAAATATGTAAAGAAGAAAATCTGCCAAAAATCAAAGGTACAAACTGAGAAAGAGGTAGCCAAATTGGTCAGGGAAGGAAAGAGCATCAGAAAGGCAAAGGGATTTACAGTGAGGCTAAACAAAGTGAATGACTGCGTGCAGATGGCAATGATAAAAAAGCAAGGACATTTGTCAAATGCATTTAGCAGAAGGGGTCATGATAATGGTTTGGTTTTAAGCCACTCACAGAAAATTAGTTTATGAAAAGACTCTAAAAACTAAAGGTAGAACAGGTAATGAGGCCTTAAGAAATCAATCCTAACATTCTCAGAAAAAAATGATTAATGAACTGGTAATGCAGATAAGCTTTTCAACAAATCATGTGAGGTACTCTTAGTTTTTGAAGAAAATGCAATTATCCTTCACTAGTCTAGCAGGCAGTCAGAGCCTCTAATCTATCAACCTGACAGCTTGCTGTAAAATCATATATTCACTGCTGATGAAAAAATATTACAATATCTAGATACCAACAGAGCATAAGGGTCAAGACAATATAGATTCACACACACAAAGATCTTACCAGACAAAATATAGTAAATTCACCACTCCTGTTTTTGTTAACAGGTTCCTCAACCAAACATACACATAACAGGCATATATTCTCTACAACAATATTTTAATGTCTCTTTTTCCTAACTGATGAAAAAAATGGCTGCCCAAGATGATATGTGACATTAAAGCTTTTAATCTCTTTGAAGGTTTGGAGGGCAAAGTAACAAAATATTGTCATTAAAGTATTGAAAGAAAATATATCCTTTTTTTCTTGTATTTTTGGGTGACAAATCTAATGCAGGTCTTTGCCTGGCTAATCAGGATACAACATCACAATGCAGACTGCTTACATAGACTTTAGCAAAGCAGTTGATATGGAAGCATATAGAGGAGTTAATGAACAAATCAGACAACTTCAGAGTAGAGTCTAAGGTGATTAAAGCATGATCTAGGCAAAATGACACTAAAGGTAATTGTAAAGGGAATCTACTCAGAATGGTTACTACAGGGGTGCCTCAGGAGTCAGTACTGGGGCTGGTCCTTCTTATTGTCTATAAAAGTTTGTTGCAGAAAGTCTAGAAGAAAGCATATGCTAGTTGCAAGTGATGTGGTGATATAGAGGGCTGATACACAAGCAGTTGTATAAAACAATGACAATAAATGTTAGCAATAGTGAAAGAATGGACTATAATATGGGAGCTTAAATTCAGTGCAAAATAATGCATGCTTGAAGCAAGGGACGTATTAATAGTCATATCTGATGGCTCAAAAGTAAGTGTAACATGTATAACATTCATTATAATGCTAACAAATGACACTGGGACTTTGTATATCTAACCAACCTCGATGAGGACTTTATTTTGTCAAAAGGGAAGGACGGAGCACATGATAAGCACTTTCCCTTAGCTATAGCATCAATCACTAAAAAAGATACTCATACTTACCCCCTCCCAATTTTAAAAGGCAGTAATTCCTTATAATTACCTTATAGTCTGACCAATCATCATCTTATTATACATAAGAATAGTCTGGCTCTGGGGCTTAAAAGGATAAACCCATGACCATACCCCTCAACCTCTTAGTGCAAGAAATCTGGAAAAAGGCAAAACTAATAGGGAGACAAAGGCCCCCAAATAAGGACAGATTTGAGATATTGCTCTTATAAACTTGGAAAGTTGCTAGAATAACAGTTTATGCATTAGCATGCATTTTCTGAAGAATATGAAATCTGAAACTCAAATGCATGCCATTATTTAGTGACTTCAGTCCTCAACGATTTGCCAGAAGACCACAAACTGATGTCAGTCAGACCAAAAAAGGAGGTAAAAATCTGGATATTCTGCAAAAATCTGGACAGGTGAGAGGTATGGCCATAACTACTGCCCAGAAGACCCATGTTTCATTATTAGCTTGGGTGCTGGAGAGATCAGGTAGATAGGGTGGGAATAAACAGATAATTATGGCTTACTCAACCTGGGGGGAGGGAGGCTGCACTGATTATTTCTGCAGAAATGCAGCTGTATCACCCAGAGTAATAAGCCTGATGATTCCAATGCTGCAAGAGCATTGCCATTTTCCATCTATCACATGTCCAGTAGTGTATGTGCATTTCCTGGAGCAGTTATTGAAAATCTCACAATGCCAATGCAGGGATTGAGCTACAGAGATTGAATTCATTAAGTTCACTTGATATACAATCTGGTTCACTCCCTACCACCCAGCACTTGCCTCTCCAGGAGGGATATGGCTAGTGAGCTCCCATCCAGGTACTGAATGGATTGTAGATCTCTTATCTCACAGAGGGAATGAGCACAGATTTCATCCTGAGTTGGAGGGCACTAGAAAGGATCCGAGAGCTATCATCTTGCCCAGGGATGTGCATGGAATGTCATCCTAGGTTAGGTGCAGGTGAACCTCCCACCACCACCCACCCTGAGCTCAGTTCCTATCCCTCAGAAGAGGACTGAATGGGTTAATTGGGTGGAGCTACAGAAACCATTCGGTGAGTCAAATGACTAAGGTAAGAAAGAAAAGAAAAAAGAGCTGGCAAATTGTGCAAAAACACATGAAACGTAAAAGAGCTGGCAAATTGTGCAAAAACACATGAAACGTTTCACTCTTCAGAGTCTTTCTGCATTATGCTAGAATGCTAAGAACTGTGCCGATATCCGGCTGCCTGCCTGGCTGCCTAATACTTCATCCATAGCTCATCGCTAACTGGTCTACTTGAACTGAGTTTCATTTCTTGAATCTCTTTTCTGGAAACAAACTGTTGCATTTTAAGTCACATTTCAACGTGTTGATTTACTTCTGCTTGGGTCTCTTCCTCCAGCTCTGAATTTTCTTAAGTCAGTTGTATGCCCCCGTATTCTTGTGCTTTGCCTAGTTGCATCATTTCTTTCTGCTATTTAAAAACATTTGTCTTGAATAAATGCCTTTTCTTCCTTTTCCATACTTTACAGTTCGTTCCATATGCTACAAATGCATTGGCTTGCTCTGCTCTCTGAATTGCAACAGCTTCTAGTTGTTCAACTCTCCATGATTATTGAACTCTGTCATCTGCCATCAGAAAAGATAACCTTGTAGAGTGTCTGTTATAGTAAAGCTTTTGTCTCTGCTGATCCCCTTCCATAATCCCTGTGACTCTATTTGGAATGTCAGGTAGTCACAGTTGGTAGCTTTCTCTTTAGCCTCCTTTCCTTCAGCAACTGATCTGGTGTGAGACTGATTTCCAACAATGGAGTATTCATATTCCAAAACTGTAAAATGACAATACCCACAACTATTGCTAAAGCCCTTTTTTAATCACCTTAAATGTCTGAATGTTTGTCTCCAGCTATCCATTTAATTGGTGGTGATGTGGACATGTAGTTATGCATTTATATTCCCATTCTTGTTAAACCTTTTGAGCTCTTGGTTTATATACTGTGGACCAATGTCTGATACAACAGCAACATCCAGTATGCTTTATCTGAAAAATACAGACATCAGTGCATTGACCACACTGACACATGCAGTGTTGACAGCTTCTGGGAATTCAGAATAGTGATCTATACATACAAAATAGATTAATTCTTTAAAGTGAAATAAATTTGTGCCCACCATCCTCCCTGGCTTGGAATGATCAACACTTCCAAGAAGAAATTTTCTTGTATCAGTGAGCATTTCCTCTCCTGGATTGTTGTTATGATATGAATTGCATACAGAGCAACGGATAACAAAAGTATTCTATCTGGGCTGATATCCTGGACTAACATATTATGTTCTAGACTTCTCCTTTCGCTTCACTATTCTAAGATATAATTTATGTATCTTGTCAAGCATCTACTTTCCCAGCTGATTAGGTATGGTAATTATGTCAGCTATGAAAGTTAAATCTTGGATACAATGTAGTTCCTCATTTAATTATCCATCCTGTACTGCATATAATGTAATGTAATTAAAGAAACATATTTTGCACTCTTAGCACGAGTGAAGCACTTCCTTTTCAATATTAATTGTTCCACTTTGGGAGACAATAAAACTCCACTGTTGTTACAGCAAAATTGTGTGTGAACATCTAATGGCAACTACCAGAGACACAGCCAGCATTAGCAATCCTTCGACCTTTATTTAGTCATTTATTCTGGACCTGTTGGTTGTAGAGGACCAGGTAGGAAATGTCTGACTCGTAAACACCTCAGTGGAACTTCATCTCTAAGTGAGAATGATAAGACAGGATAGCTGAGTGGACTGAAGGATGCTAGATAGATGTTGCAAATAACTGAAAGGAGAAATTATATTAAGAAAAAAGTATGTAAACCAGAAGTGATGATAGGTACAGCAGAACCTGACAAATGAAAGATAAGAATTTTGCAAGAAAGTGAAGAGAGTGATGTAGCTCAAGCTAGGTGATAAGGCTGGATGAGAGGCAGCGACATTTAACTGATGAGAGAAAGTGGGCCTTTACTTCAAAAATTGGGGATGATAAGGTGCCCTTTGTTTGTAGGGAAATATTTTGCCAGTGTTTTAGACCTATTGTCAAGAAGCAGTGCTTTGTACAATAGATTTTAGTTTTAGGGGATTACAGTGTGGGGACAGAGTGGTTATGGTTTCTGAGGCTGTAAGAGGAAGGTTGTCTAATTAGTTTACCTGCTTTGGGCAAGAATGTCTGGTTGACTTGAGTTTAAATAGCTGTTATCCTAGGAGAGGTTTAACCCTTTGTTGAATGGGGGAGCCATTTTCCTTGTTTTGGTACTTTACAATGGTGTTTATTTTTTATGGGACTGAAAAAATGCATGTGAAGTTTGTTTTTTATAATGAGGCTATGGGAGGGCTGTATTCAAGATGGGAGAATACAATGGCTATTCTGAAGGTTTTAGTAATAGGAGGGAGAGAATTAACCTTTTTCCTGTGAAGGGAGAAGTTAAGGGAGTGGTCAAGCCAACTGCCAAAGTATTTAAAAGATAAGTGTTTTTTATAGAATTATTGTTATGGTCATAGACATGTAAAGACTTTTGAGGGTTTTTTTTAAGTTTCTGTTTGGTGCCAAATATAATTTTCATTTTGTTGGAGAAGAGAAGGAGACTTTTGTTGGATATCCAGTGAATTAGGGCTAGGAAATCTACTTTCAAGTTTGTCTGGAGATTGGATACTGAGATGTTTATGCAAAATAGTACAATGTCATCTGCATAAAAAAGGAGGGGTAACTGAGGCAGGTCAAAGGAAAGTTTATTTATGAAGTTGGAAAACAGAGGAGCAAGTATGAAACCTTGTGGCTGACGAATTAAAGAATAAAGGTATGAATTTTGATGGAAAACTGGTAATTGGTAAGATAATTTGGAAACCAAGATAGGGAATCAGGACTTATGCTTATTTCTAGAAGGCAAAGGACCTTACAAGGTCAAAGGCTTTTATAAGGTTGATAAAGATAGCAAAAATGTGCTGACCTCTGTCCACAGCTATTAGTATTTAATAGGTCAGAGCCCATAAGAGATGTGAGTGTACTATAACCCAAACAGAACCCATGTAATTTATGGAAGAGGAGGTTGTAGATAGTCCTATATTGTGTGTTTTGAACATAGATACTTTTTTGAGCAATTTGCCTAAAGTGATTAGAATATACATCGGCCTGTAACGGGAAGTTTTGGTAGGGTTAGATTGCTTTGGGATTGTGATGATCATGGCTATTTTCCATATATCTGTCATTATATTTTGTATTAGACTGAAACTGAAAAAATGATGGGGTTGCAAGGATGTTCCAGCAGTGGGATATGGACCATGGAGAGAGGTCATCATGCCTGGTGGACTGTCAGTTTTTACCTGCTGCAAAAGAGGTGCTAAGTATCTCATTTTGACTCATTTAAAGTAGAATTGAGGAATGAAGAGAGATGGCTCTGAGGGGATAAGGGCAGTGTGAGTGTTTAATAGGGTGAGTAGGTTGGTGAATTCAGTGAGGAAGTCAGAGGGAGAGAAGGTAGCAGGTGCGGCTGTTAGGTTATGTTGAATATTCCTTCCTGTGAGTCAAGTTGCTTCTTTCCAGGACTGTTTTGATGATTTAGCTAAGAATGTTCATATGCTGGCATTCTTATCATAATATTGCTTATTTTAACAGGTTTTTGATTTGGTTATATTATTACCTATGGTGTGGGTTGTTTTTCCATGCCTCCTATGGGACATCTGTAAGCTTTAGAAGGGATTTCAAGTTCGGGAGCTATGCAATCAATTGTTTTTGTTTTAGTTGGATAACACACGGCAGGCAACTCTTTAATGGAAATACAAAAAGTAAGCACTTTCACGGAGCCCTCTCTGCTTCATCAGACATACTGAGACAATTATAGCAATGTTTAAATAGTAATGCATCATGGTACCAACCAATCAGTTTCATGCTTGAATTGATAAACCAATTTCAAATAATAATACACATGATAAAAATATACACATATAAATATAATATAAAATATAAGCGCATTTATAAATTATCTAAAAACATACAAAAACATCAACTTTATAAAAATTGTTATAGGATGTAAAATTCTGATAGATATATCATATGATAAATAATTTGGGGCATCAATGCTTCAGAGCTCTATTTCTAAGGAATGGGTTTAGGGAAACCTTACAGTTGCGGTCTAGCTGCTTGGAACCTAATAATCCATACCTGTTTGAAGGCTTCAGTACTATTAATTATGTTTCCACCTCTCTTAATTTTTTGAACAATATGCAGAACCAAAAACTTAAAACTATGTGTGGCTCCCTCCTTCATCACATGCATTGCTAATGCATTACTTTCTTTATTATTTCTGATGTCTCTCATATGTTCTCTACAGTTGAAAATCGCACCTAGAGGTCTAAGAGTATTAACGATGCCTAGTTATGGACAGACATACCCGGACCTCTTAAAACGTTGGCAGAATCTGAACTTATAGAGTGTAGTGCTAGACACATGCAGCTTTTGGTCAATTTCTTTAAACCTGAAGAGGATGAGCTGCTCAGAGAGGTGCATACACTACACAATAATATTTTTGAGACATTCCCTGGCGAAATTATAGCTGATAAAATTGATCAGCTACATGAACAAATTGGTCAATATGAGAAACGACTATCTAGTGCCAAAACACGCAAAATTCATAGAGATTTGCACGACTTTCAAATGGGTAATGTCTTTTTTTGGAATCGTGAAAAGAATACACAGGAAATGCAGAGACTGCAACCAAGAAGTGGCCGTAGCTCTACTAATGGTGAACAGTATGGAACAGGTACGCAAAGCATCATAGATATAGAGGCTAGTAACTCCGTTCATAACACTGTACAGTCTGCTAGTTTACTTCCGAGTATATCCCAAACTAATGTTAATTCTGGTTCAGTAACAGACAAAATATTAACCTCAGTTGAAAGCACAACCATAGTTAAACCTAAGAACACTTTGCTGTTACGCGTTGCCCACACCAACAACGTGAATGCAGCTACTGCTGGGGGAAGCAGTTCTAATGGCTTACATGAGGCTTTTTTGTTAGAGAAACCATTACCAATACGAGGGAGATCTCGCAATCGCCTTTTAAATGGCAAGACATGGAGAACACACAGCGTGGACGACCAGACCAGATCCTGGAAAAGAACCAAACAGGTCTAGTTTTTAACATATCTTCGTTTCCCCTAAGTGACTCAAATTTAACTCTACTGAATAGAGGTTTGAGCTTTATTTCAGCTCAAAAAGTAGATTTAGTCAATGTAATAAAAGAACTCAAACTATTTGGCAGGACATTAAGTCTTTAAACCTTGTTTCGTGGTGAATCTACTGCACATAATGTTCTCAAAAAAACCTAGTGCTTTTGTTCCTCCCAGTAACCCTGGGATTGATTTGTTTGTTGATATTTGTGAAAAACAACTTAGGAGCAAACTTGCTGAAGGAGGGACTAATGTTTTTTATAATTTGCCTAGCCTTGAACAGCAGGCACTGGTTGACCTTAAACACTTGAATAGTATTGAGATTCGTCCTGCCGGCAAAGGCAGAGGAATTGTCATATTAGACAGAGATATATATATTGGCAATATGTTGACACATTTAAGTAATATTAATATTTATTGTGAGATTTCTTTTGCTAATATGAAGGCTGTGACAGATAGATTACAGGTGTTACTGTTTGACTTATTGATAACAGGAATGATTTCTGAGCAACTTTTTGAGTATTTTAAAACAGATTTTCCAGTGGTCCCAATAATGTATGGTTTGCCAAAAATCCATAAGGATTTAACGAATACACCTATGCGGCCAATAGTATCAAGCCGAGGATGGGTGACTGAGCCACTATCGATTTATATGGAAAAAAATCTACACCCCATTTTGAATGAGTGTACCACTGTTTTATTAGAGACTAAGGCGTTTCTAAATGATTTAAGTATACACCTTGAGGCAATAGATGATCCATGTTGGTTAGTGACACTCGATATAGAGTCATTGTTTACAGTGATTCCCCATATTTGGGGAATAGAAAATGTTAGAGAACTGCTTGTTAGGAGAGGCATTGAGGGCAACAAAATTAGATTGATCTGTACACTACTGGAGAATATTTTAGAAAATAATATATTTATGTTTGGTGACGGATATTTCATGCAGAAGGTTGGTGTGGCTATGGGCACAGCTTGTGCCAATAGCTACGCCAACATATCCTTAGTGCAGTGGGAAACTGAGAATATCCTCACAGGCAATGATTTCGCTAAATCCATTATTTGGTATAAACATTTTGTAGATGACATCTTCTTGCTGTGGATGATAATGAGGTTAATCTTCAGCAATTTTTAAATTATATTAATACTATTACTCCATTTCTGAAATTTACTTATAAATATTCTAATAAAGAAATTGAGTTCCTAGACGTGAAAGTTAAAAGAGATGCTCCTGAACTTATTTTCACCTCACTATATAGGAAACCTATTAGAAAAAATAATGTCTTGCATAATAGTAGTATGCATCCTGGATATACCAAAGCTAATGTCTTAAAAGGACAGATAGTCTGTTGCATATGGTTACATAACATGAAGCCACCTTACGTCAAGCATTTACACAACTTAAACATGAATTTAGTGAAAGGGGTTATAAAGTGAGAGATATTGAAAGGCAGATTGATTTAGCCTGGAAAAAAAGGGAAGGAAAGTGTAAACCATACTACAATAGAAAGAGAAGAAATAATGCAAATGATCCAGCTATAAATAATGAGAATGTTACGATAACTCTAAGCACAACAAGAAATTTAGAGAGTAATGTTCTGTGTGTACCAGTGACTTTTGCAAGTAACGTTAATATAGTTTGTGATATAGTTAAAAATAATTGGGGCATCCTATCTAGTGTAAAAGAACTTGATGGAGTGATAGGAGATACACCATCCTTTTCTTTTAAGAATAAATCTCGTAAAAGACAATTCTGTTATAGAAAGATAGATGGCCTTAATTATGTGCGGTCTGATAGGACGGGTACTTTTGCCTGCAGGAGATGTATGGCATGTCTGTTTATATTTGGTGGTGGACAATACACACATCCTTCTAGAGGTTTTTCTATGAATACACACTTTTATGCTGACTGCTACACTACGAATGTAGTATACTTTAGTTTTTGTATGAAATGTCCTGCCTATTATATAGGTAAAATGAATCGGTTACTAAAGGATAGGATCCTCGAACATATTTGAGACATCAGAAATAATATAGAAAATAATGCATTTGCAATGCATGTGATGAAGGAGGGAGCCACACATAGTTTTAAGTTCTTGGTTCTCCATATTGTTCAAAAAAATAAAAGAGGTGGAAACATAATTAATAGTACTGAAGCTTTGGAACAGGAATGGATTATTAGGTTCCAAGCAGATAGACCACCTGGACTGAACTGTAAGGTTTCCCTAAACCCATTCCTTAGAAATAGAGCGCTGAAGTATTGATGCCCAAAATTATTTATCATATGATATATCTATCAGAATTTTACATCCTATAACAATTTTTATAAAATTTATGTTTTTGTATGTTTTTAGATAATTTATAAATGCGCTTATATTTTATATTATATTTATATGTGTATATTTTTATCATGTGTATTATTATTTGAAGTTGGTTTATCAATTCAAGCATGAAACTGATTGGTTGGTACCATGATACATTACTATTTAAACATTGCTATAATTGTCTCAGCATGTCTGATGAAGCAGAGAGGACTCGGCGAAAGTGCTTAATTTTTGTATTTCTATTAAAGAGTTACCTGCCGTGTGTTATCCAACGAGTTTTTGTTCTATCTTTGCTCTTCTTAGTTTATCGTTGGTTACTTCATCCAGTTTTGGGGATTTTATTTTAATAATTATTTTTGTTTTGCAGAGTCAAGAAATTACAGGGAAGAGTATGCCCTGTATAAGTGAAAATGAAAGAGATGCACGTTGTTAGTCAAGTCATGTAAAATATGATGCATGTTTGTCATGTTTCCACCAAGTTGGACTCCATTCTCTTCAGGAAAGATATTCATCACTCTTTAAAATTTTCCCTTGTAGCCTTGCCCACCATTGTTGATGTGGGTACCCACACTGGGCTGTCATTCTCTATGACCTAAACTTCTTCTCCTGGTAAATACTGTCTGTACAGTAGCAAGCCTTTAACTTCTTTCCATCCTTAAAGAGTTTCTAGAACTTAATTGCAGTGTAATTCATTTCTACTGTTTTCATAGTTTGTTATCTAATGGCAGTATCACTCACCTCTTCATATGATGTTCTCAATTTTACACTTTTTTCTTAGGTGATTTGATCTTGTCATTTGCTTATGTATGTTGACATGCCTATTAGTTTTAGAAAATCTCATAATCTGCTGCATACCTTTAGCAAAATACATATTTTCTATAAAGTAATTGGCATCATAAGTTTCTACTGACTTCTCTTAATACCCTTGAGCAGACATCTGAGTCACTCCACATTCTGTTGTGATATGTTCAACCCGATAACTTTCTACTTTACCGCCAAATAGGGCATATCACCAGCCTTGCTTTTCTGCCTCATCCTCCTGCTCCATTGGAAGAAATGGTTGCATTATCAGACATGACCTCTTCAACTACCATGTAATGCATGGCAGCACAGGAGATAAAATTAAAGCCTTCAAAAGAACTAACCTTTATTGCTTTTTGTTGCTGCTGCTTGCAACGCATTAGCCTATTCACCCAACCAAGCCATTCATCACTCATATGAGCAGATTCTACCAAGAGAAGCCATTGTCAGTAGCTTGAAAGTTTTTACTTTATGGCCATAATGTCTCCACAGACACTCTCTAATCAACAGAAGGAGGGAATGCACTGAGTTGACAGCACTAGTCACATTTACAAGGGACATTGTCAAACAACAGTATGGCCCATTCTCTGCACCACTGAAAGGTGCTCCTTTTGGAACCCCCTACACATCACACCTGGAAGTGGATCCTTCCAGCACCCATGAAAGAGGTTCAGTCTGGCATCCATTTAATTTGTTCCTTCCAGCACACCTATAACTGATTCCTTCTGATGAGAGTATGCCAAGAGGGTGATTGGTGCAGTTTGAGGGTACTTGCTTTATGGCTCTAATCTCCATACACTCACTCTAAGCAGCAGAGGAAGGGAGTCATCTGAGTTGAAAGCACTGTTTACTTCTACAAAGACATCGTCAACTAGCAGAGTTTCCCACAGTCTGTAAAACTGGAAGTGGTTCATTCTGATTTTCTGCACCTATGGGAGTGGTTCCTTTTCAACCCTCTCCTGGACAACTGAAAGTGATTACTTCTGGCCACCTACATCCCTGGAAGTGGTTCTTTCTGGTTACCTGCACCACTGTTAGTGCTTCCTTCTTGCCAGTTGTACCCCAGAAAATAGTTCCTTCTGCCATTTGCACCCTTGGAATTGGTTCCTCCCAGCCATCTGTACCCCTCTAAGTGGTACATTCAAAACCCTTCACTCTTGGAAGGGGTTTCTTCCATTATCTTCATGCCCGAAAGTTGTTTCTTCTGGAATCTCATACCACTGGAAATGATTCCTTCCACCTGCAGTTCTCTGGAAGTGATTCCTTCCAGTCTATTCATGAATGACTGGAATTGGTCCCTTCCAGCCCTTTACTGGGAAATGGTTCCTTCAACCTACCTGCACCCTTGGAAGAAGTTCTTTCTGGCACCCCTGAAAGTGGCTACTTTCAGACCAATATACCAAAATAAATGATTCTGTCTGCACTAGCAGAAGTGGAACTAGTTTCTTCTGCACTCCTAAAAGTGGTTCCTTCTGGTCCCTCATCACCAATGGAAGATCGCACCTTCTGGTCCCAGTGTACCCCTGGAATTGGTTCCAACCCATCTGTTTGCACTCCAGAAAGTGATTCATTCAGATCCTCTGTACCCCTGAAGTAGTTTCTTCTGTCCACCCAGCCTCCCTGAAAGTGATTTCTTCCAATCCCCCTTGCACCACTGGAAGTGTATTTCTGCAATCCCCATGCATGCCTAGAGGTGGACCCTTAGTGTTTTCCACTGTCATGCTAAAAGTGGCTCCCTCTGATCCCCCCACACCCCTGGAAGTGTTTTTTTCTGATTTCCCTGCACCCCTGGAAGTGATTTATTCCAGTCCTCCCACATCCTTCAAAGTGATTCCTTCAGGCCCCATGGCCCCCTGCAAGTGGCTTCTTCTGATTCCCCCCACACCAGTAGAAGTGGTTTCTTCCAGTAGCCCACACACCTATGGAAGTGGTTCCTTCCAGTCCCCAAAGCCCTATAAGTTTTTCCTTCCAGTTTTCCCACTCTGCTGTCACCTAGCACAATTGCCCCTATCCTGGATAACTGGAAGTGGTTCATTTTGATCCCCTGCACCACTGAAAGCAATTCCTTTTGGTGACTTGCACCAAGGGAAGTGGTTCCTTCTGGCCAATGACACCCCTGACATTAGTTCTTTTTGGCCAGTTGCACTCCTGAAAGTGGTTGCTTCTAGCCATCTACATCCCCTGAAAGTGGTTTCTTTACACACCCCATACCCGTGGAAGTGGTTCCTTCTATCCCCCTCATCCCTTGAAGTTGTAACTTCCAGTTCTCCTGACCTATGAAAGTGAGTATGTACAGATTCACAGTCCTCTGGTAGTGATTCCTTCCAGCCCATTTCTCAGATGACAGGAATTGGCTTCTTCTGGCCCCTTTCCTGGGACGTGGTTCCTTCAACCAACCCGTACCTTTTGAACTAGTTCATTCTGGAATCCATGCAACCCTGAAAGTGGTTCCATTCAGCCCCATACACCCCTAGAAATGGTTCCTTCTGCACTAGTGGAAGTGGTTCTTTCAGTGCTGCTGGAAGTTGTTCTTTGCAGTCCCTCTACACATCTGGAAGTCATTCCTTCTGGTTCCGATGCACTACTAAAAGTGTTTCCTTCCCATCTCCCTGTACTCCAGGAAATGGCTCCTTCAAGTTCTCCCATTCTCCTGGAAGTGTACACAGCACCTCAGAAGTGATTTTTCCAAATTCCCCGTTTCTTTAAAAGTGGTTTATTCCAGTCCTAAAGCACTCTGGAATTGGTTCCTGCGAGTCCCTACTCACCCTACAAAGTGGTTCTTCCTGGTCCCCCATTCACCTTCAAAGTGGTTCCTTCAACTCCAAATGTACCCACAGAAGTGTATTTTTTCTGGTCTGCCTGCACCTCTGGAAGGGATTTCTTCCGGTCCTCCTGCATCCTCCCTCAGTGTTCCTTCAGGTCACTGTTGACCCCTGCAAAAGGTTCCATCTTTTCCTCCTATCAGCTATTGAAGTGGTTTCTTCTGGTCCCTCAGCATCATTGAAAGTGGTTCCTTCTAGTCCCTCCACATCCCTGGAAGTGGTTCTTTCCTGTAATGCCCTGCAACTGAGGAAGTGGTTCCTTCTTGTGAGAATCTGCCCAGAATGGACTTTATGGGTGGTTTGAGGGTTTTAGCTTTATTAGCCTAAACTCCAAATGCATACACCATAAAAAGCAGAAGGAGATGCAAAGGGATGAAAGCACTACTCACTTCTATAATGGTCTTGGTCGGTTAGCAGAGCTGCCCCTTCCTCAAACCACTGGATGTGGTTTCTACCCATCCCATTAACAATAATGGTTGCATCAGCTGGCAAGACTTCTTCCACTGCCATTTACAAAATGGCAGCAGGGGGGATAAAATTACTCATGTCCTTCAGCCCTCCCTCTCTCCTGGAGGTAGTATCTTCCAGCCTCCCTGGCTCTGACAGTGAAGGGGCAGCTAATTAAACCTTGTCACTTTAGTTAATGTCACAGCTTCATTCTTGGGCAATGGTGCAAGACTGCAATAGTTTTTTTATTGTAAAACATATAATGGGTTGTTCTACAGTCCCGGTAGTACTTTTTTTTTTTTTTGTGAAGTTAACCGGGTTGTGCACTCCAACTGCAGCTTTAACTTCCACTGATTTGTTTATTTCACAGCTTTCAGTTTCCAGGACCACCATCTGTTTTATGAATCACACACACACACACACACACACACACACACACACACACACACACACACACACGCATGCACGCACGCACACACACACACACACACACACACACACACACACACACACACACACTGTGTGTGTGTCTGTGTGTGTATATATATATATATATATATATATATACAGAGAGAGAGAGAGAGAGAGTCTTCTTCAAATGTGTATGCTTAACTTGAAATATCTCCTCACTCACATTTGTATTTTCCTGTGAGCAGACCATCTCCTTACTATTTCAATAATCCGTGGGTGAAAGTCTCAATCCAAAATGGTCAACTTTTCAAAACAACTACCTTTTCCATAAAATGAAAATGGAGCTCACTTAACAGAAATAAGGAAAGGTTCCTCAGGGAAAAGGTGCATGTTGTTTACACAATAGCCATGACCCTGAAACATGGGCCAGATGTGGAAGAATGTATTGTCCTATACATGTGCAGTGTGGGAGCTGTGCATGAATGACTCTGTAAAATGTGTTGCATGTCTAATGAACTACTTAGCCAAGATGAAACAGCTTGTCTTTAGTCCTGTCATGTCATGTAAAATATGCTGTATGTCTGTCATCTTTCTCATATGTCACCTACAATCTCTTCTGCAAAGATGGTTATCACCCCTTAAAATTTTCCCTTGTAGCCTTGCCCATCATGATTGATGTTGGCACCCATACTGGGCTATCATTCTCCATGATCTAAACTTCATCTCCTGGTAATAACAGTGTGCATATTTGCAAACCTTTAACTTTTCTCCATCCTTAAAGAGTTTCTAGAACTTTATTTCTACTGACAACAGTGTTTCAGTGCAGCTCTCCACTGTAATTCATTTCTCCTTTTTTCATATTTGGTTATGTAATGGTAGTATCACTCAAACCTTCATAGAATTTTCTCAATTTTTTGCTCTTTTTTCAAAGGTGATTTGATCTTGCATTCATCTATGTATTAAGGCACGTCTGATAACTTTAAAAATCATATATCCTGTAGCATATCAGTTAAAAAATTCACATTTTCGTTAATGTAATTGGCATTGCAAGTTTCTACTGACTACTTTTGATACCCCATTGAAAAGACATCTGAGTGCTCTCTGCATTCTCTTACAACATGTGCAACCGAATAACTTTGTGCCTTATTGCTAAACAGGGTCCATCACAACTCCTGCTTTTCTGACGTGACCTTCTGCCATATTGGCAGTAATGGCTGCATTATCTGGCATGACGTCTTCCAATACCATCTGCTACATGGCAGCAGAGAGGATAAAATTAAAGTCACCAACAGACTTTACCAGTCATTAGCCCCTTGAACCACACAAACCATTTTTCACTCATGAGAGGGGAGAGAGTGCCAAGATGGGCTATCAGGATTAGTTTGAAGATTTTTAACTTCATGGCCCTAAACTCCCCAAACACTCTGCAAGCACCCCGGAAGTAAATTCTTCCAATCCCCCTTGCAGCCCCTGGATGTGTTTTTTTCTGATCCCCACACACTTCTAGAAGTACTTCATAGGAGTCCTCAGGCACCCCCTGAAGTGGTTCCTTCAGATCTCCCATTTGCCCTTGGAAGTGGTTCCTTCCACTACCCATATGCACACATCAAAATGTTTTTCAAAACTTCCCAGCTCCCCTGGAAGTGTTTCCTTCTAGTCCTTCCATATTCCTCAAAGTGGTTCCTACTGGCTCCCCTGAACCACTGAAAATGGTTCCTTTTGATCCCTCTGCATCTGTAGAAGTGATTCTTTCTGGTCTCCCTACACCTGCTGAAGTGATTCCTTCCAGACCACCCACACCACTGGAAGTGGTTCCTTCTGGTTCTGCCCACACCTCACCACTGGAACTGGTTCCTTCTGGTTCCCCCACTCCTAGAAATAGTTCTTTCCTGTGAGAGTCTGCCTAGAAGGGACTTCATGGGCAGTTTGAGGGTTTTTGATTTATAAACTTAAACTCCCAATACACACACACTGTAAATAGAAGAAGGTGATGCCAAGGGCTGAAAGCACTGCTCACTTCTGTCAGGGACATAGTCAGCTAGCAGAGCTGCCCCTTCCTCAGACCACTGCATGTGATTGCTACCCATCCCATTGACACTAATGGTTGGATCATCTGGCCGGACTTTTTCCACCCCTATCTAACAGATGGCAGCAGAGGGGATAAAATTAATAACTTCTTTCTGGACTCCTTTCTTCCCTGGAGTGGTATCTTCCAGTGCCTCTGGCTCTGACAGCACAATGGCAGCTAATTAAACCTAGCCACCTTGGTCACCATCAGGGCTTTATTCTTGGACAATGGTGCAAGGCTGCAAAAGTTTTTTTTCTATTCTAGTACAGATAACATGTTGTTCCAGAGTCCCCTTAATACTTTTTTTTTGTGAAGGAGACCCAGTCCTACCCTCCAAAAGTAGCTTTGACTACACCCATTTATTTAATTATAGGTAAATTTCACAGCCTTTAATTTCCATAGCTACCACCTGTTTTATTAATGACCTATATAAAAAGAAGAAATGGTGCACCAGGAGCCGCAGACAAATGATTTATTTAGCACTTTTGTTCCATACATTAGGAACTTTAGAAATCTGGTGCAGCATTTCTTCTTTTTAACTGTGGATTTTATTACGCTGAGAATGACCTACATAGTCTTGTTCTCAACACTTTTGAATGTGTATGCTTAACTTGAAAAATCTCCTCACTCACAACTTAGTCGGGATATGAAAGTCTGAGACTTGTCAAGGGGTAATGAATTGTTTCACATTTTCCTGTTTTCCTGTAAGCAGAACAAGGCCTTATTTTTTTAAATAGCCAATCGGTAAAGATGACTGACTCAAAGATGTTCAGCTTTTCAGAACAAGTACTGTTTCCATAAAACGTATGTGGGGCTCCCTTGACAGAGATAAGGAAAAGCTCCTCTGGGAAAAGGTGCATGATTTCTACACAACAGCCATGACCTCAAAACATGGGCCAGATGTGGAAGAATATATTGTCCTATAATTGTGCAGTGTTGGAATTGTGCATGGATTGTTCTGTAAAATGTGTTACATGTTTAATGAGTGTACTGGTGAGGGCTTCTGGCACAAGTTTAGGATTGTTGAGGTTAATGCATACCTCTCAGCAGTCCCTGATTTTGACTCAAATTTTAGGTCTGTCCCTCTTAATCACTGTTAAGATCAGTAACTGTTGAAGAAAAGCTGGTGAATTGCACTTAATAAACACTGACAGTAATTAGAGTTATAGACTTCTTTTAGTTCAAAATGTGTATATCAGTGTCATAGCTAGCTAGGGTGGGGGCACTTTTGGGTTTGTCGAATAGTTTTAATTTTAAAAAAATGTTTTTCTAAGGGACAATTTTTAAATACATCTTTGGAATGATAATTTTGCTGTCTTTCCAAGTAAGGAGAGTTGAGTTGGTTCTTATCGCTACCTGCCCAAGTGTTGTTTCTGCTGCTGCTGTTAGGTTCTTATTGTTAATCATGGTGTGTGTGTGTGTGTGTGTGTGTGTGTGTGTGTGTGTGTTGTTTCTGGTGCTGTTGAGTTCTTATTGTTAATGATGGGTGAGGGGTGTTGGGTTATTTTTGTTAATGATGGTGGTGTGTGTTTGGTTCTTGTTGTTAATGATGGGGTCTGTGTTGGGTTTTTATTGTTAATGATGGGGTGTGTGGGTTCTTATTGTTAATGTTAATGATGGGGTGTGTGGGTTCTTATTGTTAACGATGGGGTGTGTGAGTTCTTATTGTTAATGTGTGTGTGTGTGTGTGTGTGTGTGTGTGTGTGTGTGTGTGTGTGTGTGTGTGTGTGTGTGTGTGTGTGTGTGTGTGTGTGTGAAATGCCCCAGTTAGGTATACCTGGTGGTTAGTGTTACTCAGGCTCAAACCCTGTATCTTAAGTGCAAGAAATAAGAGCCTGAATTGTCTATCCCTACCACCACTTGTGATTCAAGCTATCAACTGTCCAGATTTTCACAGAATGTCTGGAATGTTTGGCTCATACTTTTGGTCTGTTCCTCTTAAAATGTGTGGTTTTCTGCCAAATCAGTGAAAAGAACTGAATTCACTAAATAATGATGGCTATTTAAGTTTCAGTCTTCCTGTCAATCAGGAAACCCATGGTAACACAAAACACTTTATTCTAACAACTTTCTAAGGTTATACAAGCGATGTTTAACATGTGTCCCTGGTTTGGGGCCTTTCTTCCCCCCGCCCAATAAATGTTGGCTTTTTCAAGATTTCTTGTGCTGCAAAGTTGAGAAATTTAGTTTAGTGTCAAGTGGATTTTACAAAGAGCTGAGAGCTTCAGGGGAAGAGAAGTTTAGTGCTGCTTATGCCAAGCACATTTACATTGTTAGTAGCACAACAGGTAGTATACTTGCTTTTGATGCAGAAGGCTGTGGGTTCTACTCCCACAGTATGTAGATGGATTGCTGATACTGTACTGTATTGTCCTTTAAAAGGACTGGATGCTGCAGTCCTGTGAATATCCTCCTTTGGAGGAGATACCTAGAAACTATGAACCTGTTATCAGTTTGCCATCCATTCCCTATTGCAATATTACTAGCTTATCATTTTTTAACGTAACAGTCAATTTATTCTTCAAGGCAACAGGCACTTTATTTGTAGATGAAACAATGAAATATAAAGTTGTTTGCTAGCAGCAATGTTTTCATTATTTACAGATCTCTTTAATGTGGAATTATTTAGATAACTTTTACTTCTGCAGAGATTGTGCATATTTACTTTTATTGGTGGATTGTAAAGACAGAAGTTTGAGTAGACTTTTATGATGGAAATGTACTGAATTGGGCAATTTTGTCATTATTGGTTCATACATTTTGTTTCATTGCTTAATGGAAAAATGTTAAAAACAATAAAGTTAAAACACACTCTAACAAGTGTGCAGCATTATACAAGGAATATAATTTAATACGATCAGAAAGGTGAATCAAAGAACGCATGTATGTTTGCATGGTCCTAAATATGTGTACAAAGGGCCTATGATTTGCAAACAACCCAAATGTAAACTTTATCCTCCACTAGCCAGATGTATTTTCTTTGAATGTGGATTTCAATGCTGTTTCAATAAATGTGAGTTTCAAGGGCAGAGAAGTTTCAATACTAAGTATGTTTTCATTGTGAGGCTGTATTGCTTTGTTTAGCAGATTTCTATCAGTGTTTGTGCTATAAATTCTAAAATAAAAGTTTTAAATGAAATCCAAATAATCATTGTAGAATTAAAGCATAAAACAGTATGCACAATACAGTGTTTATGGTAAATGAGGAGAAATAGCCAAGTAATGGGACACTGGAATGCCTGCAAGGGGGAGGGGGTGCTGTGTATGGGGGGTCCCATTTGACCATGATTTTGTGAAGGGGATGGACAGCAATCTCAAAGACAGGCCCAGGCAGCACAAACTCTAGCTACGTCACTGGTTTATATTAATTTGCATTCTCTTATTCTGTCAATGTGTCAGGTTAATAGTCCTAATATTTTAAAAGTATCCCAGAATGTCCCTGAATATTTCTGTATGTGCCCTGATTCTGTTGAGATTTGTCTGATTGGTTGAGAGCTATGATTGACAGAATAAGAGAAAGTGAATTAATATGCATTTTCTGAAGTAAAATAAGTCTATAACTAATTATTGCTGTTATTTATTGCATGTAACTCATCACCTTTTCTAACCAATTTTAGGAGGAATTAAGAGGGACAGAGCTAAAATTTAAGTCAAAATCAGGGATGCCCCTGGAAATCAGGGACATATGGAAGGTATGGGTTAATGTGAAAGACCAATCTGTGATGTAGAGGGCAGTTTGAAGTGTTTTGATGGATAAAACTGTCTTAGGCCTGAATAAGATTAATTTGGGGGAGATTTATGTTGTGAGGGTGTGTATTGTGAATATTATTGTGTGCAATGATCACTAATAGAAGGAGGGTGGATGATAATGTATGAGATTAGACTGAAGCTGCAACTGATGATTAGATATAGAAGGGAATGATTGTTAGTGATGACAGTAGGTCATGTGGGCTTTTGGAGTAGTTGCTGAAGGTCGCAACTGAGCAGAATTTTATTAATGTCATGCTAGATGAAGTGAAGCATATTTAAGTTAATCTCATCTAATTGGATGTGGCTGCTTTTGCTCCCTATCTGAGGTGTAATTTATTGAATCAGAGCATGGAGTTTCCCAGTTGTAAAAGGAGGAGGGATGTAGGTCACTGAGGCATGCATTTTTTTTCTGTAGTAATTGGTAGCAATGTGGTGCAGTGGTTAGTGTTGTTGCCTCACAGCAAGAAGTTCTCTGGTTCAATCCTCGGCTGGGGTGCCTTCTGTGCGGAGTCTGCATGTCCTCCCTGTGGTCACGTGGGTTTCCTCCGGGTGCTCCGGTTTCCTCCCACATCCCAAAGACATGCTGTAGATGGATTGGACACTCTAAATTGGCCCTAGGTGTGAGTGTGTGCATGTATGTGCCTTTTGTGGAAGGTTGGGTGCTGGGCTGGCAACTCGACACCGTAAAACTCCACTGCCAATCATGAGCAGACAGGTGATCTGCTGTGGCGACCCCTAACCGGGAAAAGCCGAAAGAAGAAGAAGTAATTGGTAGCAATAGCCAGTTAAGGGCAGTGTCAGAGAATTTGTAAGTTTGAGCTAGGAGTTAGATGCTTGGGTGAGTTTTTGTAGAGCAGGAGGGGTTCCATCACAGTTTCCTGAGCTGGGTCTGTCATGTAGAAAGTAATTATAGTATGGGGAGAGTGGTGCCAATCAATCTGCGGATCAGTGATCTGCTGTGGTGACCCCTAACGGGATAAGCCAAAAGACATTGCTTTGGTGTAAGTGTAGCTAGAATGTTAGTGTTATGCAGTTAAAGAAAAGCATCAGCTGGTCTAGTTTGTCACAAAGGCTCCATGCTTTTATTAATAGACAAGCGAGTGGGAGTGGACCAGGCTTCATTTCAATTTTGCTTCTGACGGGTAGAATGAAAAGGATGGATATGAGTTGCTATAGTCTTTTGGGGTGTTTTATTGCTTTTTTGTGTAATGAGGAGCTTGCATAGAGATGGATAGATAGGGAGGGAGTGAGCTTGTTCTAGCTTCAATTTTGTATATTTCCTATGTGTTGTATAGAATCCTTTCTTCTCCCTCTGCAAAGGTAAAGTGGCAATGAGGTCCATTTTCAGTATTTCTTGCTAAAGAAACTATGAAAAAAAAGTTTATTTGGGGAATAAAGTGCTTAAAAAGGGGTGCGTTTTTAGTGTATGCATGTCCTGATATTATTATGTGAGTTGAAGCATGTGTGAGTTTACCTGCCTGCATTCCCTGATCTGTATAATATAGATTACAGATGCAGACACCAGTTCTATAATGGTATATAATACATAAGTAGTCTCATTGCAGACAGACAGCTGCATTCTTTCCAAAGAATCTATTACAAATATATATTAGTTAACATTATAGTGCTACAAACAAAAGACGTGATGTACAACATGGCTTCTGGAAGTCAGTTCCAACATGTTTGGGATATGAACTCCTTTACTGACAGCTTTATGAAAGCACTATGTGAAACACGTCATGGCTACATGGGGCTACGTGGTTCTTGAGCTATAAGGTCCTTTTTCTACTTCTCTCTGCACACAATGCATCGCAAAATGAAATCCTTGTACACATGGAGTGGACTATTCTTAAGAGGAGTGTAGAACATTCACCAATTTCCAAACCCCTAAAAAGTACACAAAGGTGCTATTAGAATGTATAACATCTGTTCACAAATTAAGCATAAAGCTCCCAGTACCAATAAACAGAGATGAGAGCTTTGGAGACACAGTATGACCTATTGAAATAGAGTGAACATTTTCTGATCCTGGCTGGCTACAGCAATGCCATAGTCCAGTATTCATGCTCACACTGATGAGACACAGTTAAGTGGAATGCTGTTCTAGAACAGTATGCCACATGTTTAATAGTCATACTGTTGTAGAATGCACACTAGCTGTACACAGCATGCATGGTCAGCCTACAAATTTTCCATAAACTGTGCTTGTTTAGTAAACATACAGTTGAAGTGAGCAGGTCGTGCGGTTATTTGAATGGTATTCTTTCCAGCCCTTCAGTTATTCTAGTTATTCAGAGATATCAGCTAGAGTTTCTCCTGGCTGTAGGAGTGACACTCAATATCATCTTATCTTTGTGAGGGATATATGGCTAACATTCATTCAATGGCCTGTTGACAGGCTTGTTGATGAACATTGTACATTTGCAGCCTGATGATATGCAAGCTGCCCTAGACAGCATGCAAATTCAGCTTCCAGACATTTCACATACCTTTCAACCTCTTAGAACAAGAAATCTGGACAAAGGCATAAATAAAAGTGGGACAAAAGCCCAAAAATAGGGACAATTTATAAATATTGCTCTTACAAATTTAGAAAGTTGATAGAATAACAGGTTTTGCATTAGCATGAATTTTCTGAAGGGTAAGAGGTCTGAAACTGAAATGTATGCCATTATTTTCCCACTTCTGGCTTTAATGACTTCCCATTACTTTGCCAGAAAAACCACAATTTTTTGAAAAACGGACCAAAAATATGAGGCAAAATTCTGGACATTCTGTGAAAATCTGTACAGTTGAGAGGTAACAGGTTTGATGATAAACAGCTTTTAGATGCCATATGATTTTAGCTTGCAGGTATCCTGGTTGAGTTTGTAATGCATAATTCTAGCCAGCATATATGCTAGCTTTATGAATAGCATTCATCTATTTTTTGTTAAAAATCTTGTCTCTTTTAACAAGTTCTTTCCTTGGAATTCTGTTCCAGATGACTTTCATAAGCCAATTATAATAATTTTCTGCTATCTCTCAAAAATTTTACAAACCACTGAAAATTCCTACTCCAGTCCCAAGTACTGTGGAAATTATCATTTTAGGAACAGTAGCTAAGTAAACTAATTTATTCAACAATCAGTTATACCTTAACTTCCCTACATAGGTGAAACATGACAGACATAGCTCTCAACTGTCTAGATTTTTGCAGACTGTCCAGATTTTTGCCTCATATTTTTTGTCAGCCTCATCAAATTTGTGGCTTTCTAACATATCACTGAGGACTGAAATCACTAAATAATGGAATGCATATGAGGTTCAGCCTTCATATCCTTCAGAAAATGCATGCTAACACAAATCCTGTTATTCTACAAATTTGTAAGCTAATAAGCAGTATTTTAAATCTGTCCATATTTTTGGTTCTTTGCCCCTCGTTATTTTAGGCTTTGTCCAGATTTCCTGCTCTAAGATGTTGAGGTATGATTGCAGAACATTCCAAATGTGAGGAATCACACTATAGTTATTGCATTTACTACTGTTTCACTTTAAGACCTGAATCTTTTTATTAACATATGTTTTCTGGTCATGACATAAAATATGATATACTTGCAGTTGTAATATATCCACCAATCTAACAGCCAGCTGCTTAGAAAACAAAAAATAGTAGAAATCTCCTGAAGGTTGAGCAACAAATTATTTCTCCCAGAAACTGTTTTGCTCACACATTGCCTGCGTTAAGTTGCAGCATTTTGCAGCTAGCTAGGTCACAGATATAAACCAAGGCAGCAATGTTTCCACTCAGGTGGAGAAAATGTTTTTTCAGTACGTGCAAAAACAAAACCAAAAGTGACAGAATGTACCCTCTGCTAGCAGTCACCTTACTATAACTACCTTAACAAAGTATGTGGCAGGGTGGGTCTATGTTATAAGATGGAAAACTCAAAAGACTGAAAGCCAAAATAGGTAAAATTAAAAATATCAAACATGGGACTTGGCCCCTTCTCCACTGCTGTGTGATCCTGGAGTTAGTATATATAAATAACAGGGGTGTGGGGGTTTATTAAAAATGCTTTTGATATTTTGTTTTTCATTTTTTTTTTATCTTATCACAGAAATCCAGCATGACATATTGGTATGGACTGTACACAATATCATTTTCAGAAAGCTGCTGAAATAACACCAGCACCTATAACAATACATGAATAAGGTAACATATAATTGCTGTTTGTCTTTATGCCAACCAGATTTTAAGCATATAACAGCCAGTAAAGCAGCTACACTAATGTGCCACTCTTCCAAAAGTAACTTCATGCTGCATAGAATTAAGGGCTCTGTACAAAGATCATGTGTATTTAAACTGTTTTAAAGAACTAGAAACCAATTAACTTTCAGAGTTCTTTCATGTTTAATTCTTCTGTTCAGGTCATGGGCAAACTTATTTGGAATGTTTAAAAAAAAAAGCAGTGATAAATTTATCAGAATATCTGCTGATGTGTTATAGGGTTGCCTCTTTTTCACATGTTTAAAGTGAGGCATTTGTTATAGAAATGTGACATTTTACAAGGAAAACTCTGTCTCCAAACATTGCAAAGGACTGGACTCATTTCACTTAGTTGCCATAATAATAGAATAGTCTAGAATTTGAGCAGTTTCTGTTATTTCATATCATATTAAGATTTTTCAGTTACAAAATGTTTGCTTTATGCAAATATTAGAGGAAACTTAGGAAATATCTTTTGTACTCCTCATTGTTTAGTAGACACTCTTGTAAACAGTTGTTTTGTTGTGTTTTTTTGTATCCAGTTATATTTCCTTTTTGACACTTTTTGATTTATATTTCTATTAACAAAAAAAAAATATTTTCTCATATGTTTAAATCCTAATTAAAAACTCTTTTTTTTTAAAAAAGGAAACATCTTTTGTACTAAAATCTCAGGGCATTTGCCATTTTTCTTTGTTTTGTTTTTGTAGGACATAACTTCCGAAATAAGGAATGTCCTGCCTAAAGAGGGACAGATGATAACCCTATCATGCTACATTTAGTGGTGTGTTTCATGCTGTGTTGTTTTCATTAAGAAGTTAACAGTATCCACTTGGCTAGCTAGCTTACGTATAACACTGTTATCTTTGCAGTGTCAGTATATTGTCATGGATCTTGCATACAAGTGTCTTGAAAACAAAGAATCTGGCATTGTTTCTTTTATTTCTCTTCTTTACAACCCATTAGTTATATTCACAAGGTACATTCAATCAGCAGAAGTAAGCTGTCCTGAAGCTGATACATGGGTTAATTACAAAGCACAAAATAAAAATTAAAATTAACTTTAGGCCCACGTGTCTGCAGTAACACGCTGACTCCTAATATCATACTTGTCTGCAGCAGGAATCGAACCATTGCGCTCATTTCACCTCTTCAGGTTAGTTCTCAGTTACCTTAATGAAATTATTTTAGTTAACTAATGAAGTAATGCAATATGAGACCTGAATAAATAAATAAACAGGTCTTTCTCAATATTCTGTTTTGGTTAGGGTATCATTACAGATAATTAATCTTCCAGTTTCTCCAGTTTCAAACTAGTATTCTGGAAATATAGAAAAAAAAAAGACAGCTAAATGAGCACTTCTGAGTGTGTGTGACCCCAAACATCAATGTTAACAATGTCGACCAGAAAACATTGACACTGAAAACACCAATACTCTACTATACGTACAACGAGCAACAGCCTTGGCACATGCAAAACTAAAATATAAAAAATAAACAAAAACGTTTATACAGGGAGAAAGCCCCCTGCACACCCCAGACCTCCTGCTAATTATATATACTAACTCAGAGATCACATAATATATTCCGGGAAAAAGCATATTCCACTACCCCTGAATATTGTGCGATATCAAAACCTGTTGACCAGATTTTGTGGACTAAATACATGTTGACCAACTTCAGGATCAACAATAATCAGCACCCTCAAGAAGGAGGGGGACACTAAAACCAAAAACATCGATCTCAAAATAAAAAAATACATATTTTATGCAGGGGGCCAAGACAGAAATCAGAAATTATCTAAATCATATCTGACAAATCCTTTTCAACAAATGTTTTTAGATTATTACTATAAGAAGTAAACCATACACACTCATAAATAAATATTCATAGATATCCATTGTTGTAATTATTGTGCTTACAGTAACAAAAACAATCCTTGAACCAGCTTTACAGTTTTACATTGAGATTTAGTTATAAAGCTGAATACAAAATTGCTTTCTTGCAAAAATTATGGGAAGTAACAGAAAAAGAAGACCGTTCTGTAAATCTGTTCAACAAATAATTTTATGTTAAATGCTCTTGTAAATGCAATTCCCAAAATCTAGTCTGTCTAAATAGTGTACATCAGTACATTCCAACTAGTATATAAATAGTAGACACAATAAGCAGTGTATGTCCTAGGCTTTATAGTCACTATGAAAGACCATTTGTGTTTTGGAGTGTCATCTTCATCTGCTGTATTTCAAGAAAACTACACAAAGTTTATTACAAGGTGTGCCAAGTGTTACCTTACATTTGAATAATGTTCTAGTTACTGGGCCTACACTAGAGCAATATTTGTGCAACTATGATGAAGTACTGAAATTATTAAAGTATGCAGATTAATATGTTAAAAGAAACAAAGATTCTCTCGCTCTCTTTAATATATGTATATATATATATATATATATATATATATATATAAATACATACATACAGAGAGAGATGGTGAGATATATATATATATATATATATATATATATATATATATATATATATATATATGGGTCTACTTCATTTCACTGAAATCTCATTTCACTGAAACTCAGTTGCCTGTGCACAATTCACTGAAAGCTCATTTCACTGAAAACTTATTTGACTGAAACTCATTTTGTTGAAAGTTATATATGGCTTTTTTCCCACTGTAGTGCGATCCTGGAGTTAGTATATAAAGTAGGGGGGCATAGCCCCCCACTTATTTTAAATGTTTAAAACCATAGATATGGATACTTACAAGTCCAATGAATAACTCTTTCCAGAAGACAATATATAACCAAACTATGTGGGGGGGGGGCCACACCCTCACACCCCCCAATGTGGGGGCTGTGCCCCCTTACTTTATATACTAACTCCAGGATCGTACTATACTGGGGAAAATGCCATATATAACTTTCAATGAAATGAGTTTCAGTCAAATGAGTTTTCAGTGAAACGAGCTTTCGGTGAATTGCACACAGGCAACTCAGTTTCAATGAAATTAAGTAGACCTATATATATACATATATATATATATATATATATATATATATATATATATATATATATATATATATATATATATATATATATATATATATATATATATATATATATATATAGATATATGGTTTACCTTTAGATGTGCGTATTGCACACAGGTGAATTGCAATTGCACGAAAGAAAGTCTGCAAGATCTGCAAACGCAGAACGGAAAAAGGTTTGAATGTGCAATGAGCGAATGCACAGTGAGATTCACTCATTGCACATTCGACATTCCGGGGAGGAGTACACTATAGTGAGGATTGGGAAATGGTTCCTTTCCCCACTGTAGTGCGATCTTGGAGTTAGAATAATAAAGTAGAGGTTTGCAAGGGGGCTTGCCCCCTACTTTACACTTCTTTTTGTTTTTGACATTAATGTTCAAAAAACAGTGAATCTGCTTTTCAATTTGCTGTTTTTCAAACATTAAGGACTGTTGATGTTTAAATTTTCATGGTTTTGAGTCACTCATATGAGCACTCGAGCCACTGTGATTCACAGTTTTAAAGGTATACCTATATATATATATATATATATATATATATATGTATTTTTTTATTTTTTTTCCAGTTAAGTACTGTACTTAGGGCATGTAATAGATGGAGTGAAACTAAAGTGATAGCCATTGAGCAGGTCTCATGTCCTAAAATTGTATTTTTGATCTAAGGGCATATTTGGATTTACTAAATTATTATAAGAGGTTTTTCCTTTAATAAATGTTACAACCTTGTTAAACCCTTTGCATCATTTGCAGGAATCGGCATTTCAAATGTCTAAAGCATTGCTACAGTGTGGTGAAGTACAAAACTGCTCAGTGGACAGAAAGCCGATCTTTTCCTGTAATCTTTCACATGATAAAGGACCTGTAGTTTCATTCAGAATGCCTGAATGCAGTGAAAAACGTCTTGGTTTCATGTCTCATAGATTGTGCTTACTGAGCAAAGGTACTCCCTTCTATACAATGAAGGTTTAGCAATAATTTTGGGAATACAAAATATTACATTAGTGGCTGTAATTCAGAAACAAATTGGGCTGTTGAGTTCTACAGCAAATACATATGACAGGTGCATTTAGTGTAATGTAATTCAAGTACCTTGGCACTTGCAAGATGGATTTACCCTTCATGTACATTTCTATTTTCCTTACTGCTTTTCAGCTCCTGGGCATATTGAGAAGAATTGGTTTCTCTTTCAATGACATATGGACTATCTCTCTACAAACATGGGTAACTTAGTAACTATATTAGTATAGCCAGATATAGACATCATACCAACAGATTTCTCTAAATGCTGTTATGAAGATCTTAGTGGTAACAACTACTGTCCATGTGAATACACCTGCACTGTCCATGCATGAGTAGGTGATATCCTACCATCCAGCCTGTGAGAGAAGCCATCACAATCAGGGTAGAAACCACGTGTGTGGCATAGCTTGTCTTTACAGCTTGGCATGTGCCATGCCTCATCACACACCTGTGGAATTGGTCCCCTCCCATGCTGTGTGCACAGACACAGAGCTGCCAGTCCTATATAGCACATCACTCACATTTTTCCATAGTCTGTATGTACTGCCCCAAACAGGGCCCATTGTGGTATCCCTTATACATGGCATACACAGGACATGCTAACTTTATGCACACGCTGTATTGTACAACTGGCTGGCATATATCATAACACTTATCCACCATATGCATGCATCTGCCCATGTTTAGGACACTGGATTTGTTGTAATTGCTGAATGACACTGCCATAGTCAACTTATTGCCCTGCAACATCTGTACAGCTGGCCATGTCCACTATGCCCTTCCTTTTCCCTTAGTTGTAACTCATAGCAGCAAGGACCTCCCTCTATACATCCGGGCCCTTACAGTCCCCCAGAACACCTTGTGCATTGCACTCCCACATACACATAAAGGACATGGTTAATATAATGTCATAATGCCCCTTGCAATCCACTTCTTCTAATTGCACCTTATCCTGTAATCTCCCTGTTCAGACATATCCTCTAAATTAACATTGTGTGTCTAACAAGTTTGTATTTAGCTAATTTTATTTTTGATAGTCTTACATGGACCTAAAACTGATGTTTTTCTCTGTTGTTTCTCTCTATTTCTCGCAATCCTTTCTTTATATATTTATTTGCTCTTTGGTGCATTATTTCTGTCTATTTATGTTACTGTTTTATGCAGTATCAGCCACAGCTGCAGTTGCAGTGTGGCAGCAGTGACCACACCACTGCGCTGCCGTGCCATCACTGCTGGGTCACCATCTGCCTCCAGGGCTGACATAGGCCATCCAGTGGCAGACAGACTTCAAGGCTATCACTGTGCCTCTGATAGTCTGTCACTAAGGGGATGCTGTTGCACCCTCTAGGGGAGGTGCCACTTGATGGTACAGGATGTAGTCACACTCTCTGGGAGATCTCAATATGTTACAGAGTAGACATTGGATGATGTGTTGATGCAGTGGTAGTCCAGAGGCTTAACATCTGCATTGGCCACTTGGGGAATCCCCTTGTGTGAGTGGAAGGTTTGTACTACCACTTGACCCTATTCAAGCATGCCAGCAGTGGCAGGACTCAACAAAGAGGGCAATCAGGGAGACAACTGATGTCTGGATAGGTACTGCCCTAGCCATCACACCACTCTATCCTCCATTGTGGTGTTCTATATCATGTGTTTAATTTTCATCCCCTGTTTGCAGTCCAACCACCCCCTTCACCAAATGTCCTTCATCTGTCTGTTTGTGTCTTTACTTTACAATCCCACCCTTTTGTGTGAGCACATACCATATTGGTCTTCATCTGTGTTCTGTGTTTGCTTGTCTGCCTGCCCTCATAACAATCCCTATATCTCCTTTCCTGCACACGCAATCCCCTTACTATTCCTCCTCTACTATTCTTATAAAAAAGGGCACATCTGGCACAAAAAATGTCCTCTCTTTCTCACTCTATTACAGTATTTTCTTCCATGTGTCCTTCTGTGTGATCCTCAGATTGTCCTATATACTCATTTCATCCCAATTTATAAGAAATGCTTTGGTAAGGACTTTTTTAAATGTAAAAGCAACTGGTGGACTGAGGAAATGTACAGAAATCATTAAAAAGTCTACATAAATGGTGTACTGATTATTATAGATGCTAGGATAAGTGCTTTCATCCTTTTACATAGGACTTCATCAGTAAAATGAATAATGGACTTGCTAAACATATAGTGGAAAATGAGGGGCACACTTTCAAATATAAGGCCATTGAATAATATTGAACAAGAAGTAAGGGGCGGACCTAGTTCATTGTTTTTAGAACGGAAAGAACTAACTTGGCAAATATATTTGAACACATATACTTGGCCTGGTTTAAATGAGTATTGCACTGTCAACTGTGTTTTAAAGATAAAAACACTTTCTGGATGATATAAGTTTTATTTATTAATATATTTATTTACGATATGTGGTATGTTTAAGTTTTTTAGTGTATTAAGTTAGTAAATTGCATTTCATGATATGTTTATGTAATACTGAGTTGCACCTTTAAGAGGAGGGTTATATTGTTTTTATGGATCATGTGATTTATAGAAGGGGTTTTATATACAAGTGTTTGGAATTTTTATTTATCTGATGAAGGCCTATGTAAAAGGAAGAAAGAGCTTATCCTCGAATGCATAATAAACTTAGTTTGTAAACTTTTTATTAATTTCTGTACCTTTCCTCAGTCCGCCAGTTGTTTTTATGTTTGAATTGCTTGTTTGATTTTTTCATGTGAATTGGTAAGGACTTTGTAATAGTGAGTTACACCTTTAAGAGGAGGGTTATATTGCTTTTTATGGATCATGTGATTTACAGAGGGGGTTTTATACACAAGTCTTTGGAATTTGTATTTATCTGATGAAGGCCTATGTAAAAGGAAGAAAGAGCTTATCCTCAAATGCATAATAAACTTAGTTTGTAAACTTTTTATTAATTTCTGTACCTTTCCTCAGTCCGTCAGTTGTTTTTATGTTTGAATTGCTTGTCTGATTTTTTCATTTGAATTGGTAAGGACTTTGCTAGGAGATTAATATGTTTCTCACCAGTTCTTTTAGTGGAGGAGCCATGCATGTGAGAACACTCATTAGCATGAGTATTCTACATGCTCACTACTGGGATTTGTTGGTCATGTGACCTTCATCAAGGTATGTTCTTCTGTTCACTATCAAATGTAGTTTGCACCATGTCACATAACTTCTACCACAACAATCTACCATTACATGGCTGCATAAGTAATGTTTCTGAATCTACTTTACTCAACATCTTCATTAATGACATGCACACTATAATACCTAACACCAATCTTGTACAATATGTGAATGACTCCAGCATAACATGCTCTGCCATTTCCCATAACCAGTTACAATGCACAACTCAAGGATCATTCCCAAATCTACATAAATGGTATACTGATTCCCAACTCTTGCTAAATAATAACAAAACTAAACTAATCCTATTTGGTGCAAGAAATATTTAAATCTCCTCACAAAACCCTAAAACTATTTAACAGGTAACTCGTGCAAATCCATTAGGAATTATAATTGATCACAAACTTCACCTCTGTAAACACTTTAAGTGTCTCACTTCAAAACCCCACAAATGTTAGGTATTTTCAACAAATACAAACCTTACTTAACCTAAATAACTCACCAACACACTGCCCACACCTTGTTCTTTCCTAGTCTTCTGTACACATCATCCATCCATACCAACATCCTAAAATCAAAAGTCTGTAAGTTAGAACAAACATATAACACATTTGCCAGATTTGCAGGAAATGCTGCTAACAAAACCCACTACTGCCTAACTTAACAGAGCATCAATGACTCAAAGTAAAGAAAGTCATTACCATCAATCAGCTAAAGACAATGCACACAGTACTCTAAACCCAACAGATTCTAAACACTTAACACCATCATAAGCAGATGTACTCCACCCAGAAACCAAAGATCTCAAACACAAAACCTTATAAATCTTATCACGTCTAATAACCAATGTGGGGATTCTCAGCACAAGTGACAAAGTTCTGGAAATCCATACCAACAAAAAAAAAATAGCTGAACCACTTATAATGCATTTATCCAAAATCCAAAATGACACCTGTCCTATAACTGTCTCTGCTCTTGTTCTAATATTGAAACTACTGATACACTTCTTATTCATCTACTACTCTTCTTACCAACTGAGACTTCATCTGATCAGCCTAATTCCTGACTAATATATCCATTTAAATTAAGCTTTGTAACTTCTATTTCCTACCCCCACTCTTAACTGTTTTAATTCTGAATATATACATAATGCATTATTTTACATTGAAATGAATGTACTTTTATTTATACACATGCAATACTTTGTAGAATATCTTCCTCGTACCCTTATCTGTGTACATGCAACACTTAACAGTATTTCACTTTATAAATGTTAACATCTTTTTTTAAGTATGCATACATAGCATTTTTGCAAAATCTGTTGTATAAGTGTTTATGCATTACAATAAATGATCACTAAATGTCCCTTTACAACCATGAGAACTGCCTGAAAAGACATCTAGATCACATGTAGGCTATACTGACCTATTCTTCAGAAGATGTTTATAGTTTTGGTAGGCACTCATTCAAAGTGAATGAATGAGTATGCCATGAATCTGGTCAGAAATAACCACTAAAAAAATAAGGCAAAATTTTAGCAAGCATGGTATGTCAAAAATGATAGTATCTGGCAATGGATCCTTTTACACAAGTGTAAAATTGCTGTAAATTTTAAGAATTAAAAAGGAATTTGTTATATAACTACTACATCATTTCATGCTTCTTCTAATAACCATGGTAGCTAGAGCTCTATGGACTTTGAAGGAAGAGATAAAGAAAATGAAAGGTGAGACTGTAGAAAAAAGGCTGTCATTCTTCTTCAGTTATCGACTTAATCCTTGGATGACAACAGGTTTGTCCAGAGTCCAGAATTGTATCTAGGTCATCTGGCAAGTTTTGCAGTTCCTCGAAATGGAACCCCGTCAACTTGAGGAGAAAAAAAAAAGTCTTTTCAAAGTTGAGGACCAAAAAATCTTCAGTTCTGTAGCAAACCACTTGCTACAAATGTAACAAGCAGCTTACTGCTATTACACAAAGTGCTTCAGCACTTCACAAATTCAGTATTGATATGCATTTGTTAATACTCATACTATACTCCTGCAGCATCAGTGCCTGCCAATTGTATCCCCTAACACCTCAGGGTAACTGCACCCTCTTCACCCTACCCTATGTACACCTCTGTGTTTGTCTCCAGCAGAAATGCTTAAATCAAGAGGATAACAGCTAAACTTGCCTTGCATTGCCAGACTTGAAAGCAGAATTCCAGAAAAATAATATGCTTAGAGATAGCCTTTTGATAAATGTACAAATATGAGAAGTTTGTTTTACTCTTGGAAATGGAGTCTTTTTGAGGAATTTCAATTATGGTCCTAAATGGAATCCTAGAGACAGCAAGGGCTATTCTGTGCCTCTTTGCTTAATGGGTCATGGTCCATCCCTAAGGAGGCTGAATCAGGGCAACATTCACAGAGATGCAAACAGTCTGCCAATCTGAAAAGAGACAGAAGTTTAACTGAGCAGCACAGAAGTTTTTTTTTTCATATTTGCTGGTAGAGGCATCTGATATACCAAGGCTGCCCTATGTGTCCTCACATAGCAGTTCTTCAGAAATCACTTCCTCACATGTCTGAGCAAAAACAGTGATAGCCTGGAGCCATTGTGTGCTGTTTGGGGGAGTTTCTCCTTTCTCCAATATTGTGTGAGTATGAAGTTGAGATTTGGTGGGTGCAGGGGCTGACTACCCCCGTAGGGGTGCCTGGGACATATCCCCTGCATAAATAAACTTTCAATCTGCATTATTGGAGTGAACTCTATTGAAGTGTTTTGTAATTTCTGAGTGATTAAATTCTAATCTTAAATATTGGAAGTACCTGCTGAAGATGCATCTGAGAAACCTTTGCAGCGTCTGAGTGAGACTTTTTAAATTCTTTAAATTTGCATTTTGCCACCCTACTTGTATCTCTTCCCTTATTGACTACAATGGATATGTTAGAAAGTTGTGAACATTTTTTTTTTCTGGAAACAGCAAGCATATGCTCTGACTTCACTGAAGGCCTGGTAGTCTATATAGACCTTCTTATTTAGAACATTAATATTGAAATGTCTTAACTGTAAAGTAATACCCAATTGCTGATAAATACAAAATGTATAAATTTCCATTTTCAAACTATATGCTACTAGATACATGTACTAAAAATAATACTTTATATAATAAGTACTTAGTATAAAGGAGGTAGTATTTTGGTTATTCAGTGGTTAATTCTAGCCATGCATTATGCTTCAGATCTCTGTAAAATATATGCAGTTTAGTAACCAGTTCAAGTTGGTTCAGTGCCCTCCCATAGTAATACTGTTTTTGCTGCACTGTGCATCTGGAAGATTGCAGAATGTGTTTTCTGCTGGTTGGGTTATCCTAGAATTTGGATTATTTATTACAGCTAATTAAGGTGTTTAGATTTTTTGTGATCAAGAAATAACAGCCAACAGTTATGAGGCAGCCCACATATACTATGGATAGTCACAAAAGTAATAATAATACACTTTCCTTTGCAGCTCCATGTCTGCTTGTAATATTCCCAGAATGATGAATGACCATACCACAGTGTCACAAACATTTTGAGTATGTGAAGTGCAGTAGCGTAGCTAAAGCTGGATGAGAGGAGCAACTGCCCCAAGTGCAAAATGTTGGGGAGCATGATCAGTTGATTGGGATCTTTCTTTAATGCAATTTAAAAGCCGGTATTGCGTTTGTAGTCAAATCTGAGTTCTGTAGTGCTCCATGTTTGGTCTAAACTGTAGCAACTGCTTGCTTCATTATTGCAAGCAGTTCGCTACAGTTTAAAAGTAAAAACAGAGCTCTCTTTACTTTTACTAAAATCTGAGTGCTGTATTGCTCTGTACAGGCATGGTGTAAACTGTCACATCTGTTTGATATGTTTGTAGGAAGCAGTGTGTTACAGTTTAAAAGAAAAAAATATTTTTTTAAAAAACTTTTTTATTAATTTTAAAACAAAGATAAAAAAAATTATTTAAAGACAAATAAAACAAAAACATAACTATTTACAGATGTCCACAACAAAAGCAAAGATAGAAAATTAAATCATTAAAATTTATCAAGCAAATCACTTAATTTTGACCAAAATCTAAACTGGTGAGTAATATTCTAAGTTCTCATTTTGGCAGTTGACTTTTTACACACATTTTTTGCTAAATTAATGAATTCAGCAAAAGAAAGAGTAGTTTTTCATTTCAAATTCTTTGGAACTATTTTTCTTGCTATAGCTAAAATGGATCAAAGGAGAGGCACCTGCACCCTAGGAATGCAATCCAAAACTTGTGCATTAAAAGGCCATTTCAGCTCAGTCAGACACCCCTGGTTAACAAATGTAAAATAAATAAATAAATAAAATAAATAAGATCAAGGAGTTATAAATTATATAATTCTCTGCCCACAAATCTTGGGCAACATTTTTAAATTCAACCCAAAAAGGAGTTATTGTTTTACACTTCAATATCAAATGAAATTATCTACATTAGAGACTTCATTACACCTCCAACAATTAATTTTCCTATAGTTATATATTAAAGCTACTTTATGTGGAGTTAGAAAAGCTCTGTGAAGAAATCTCCACATATATATTTTCAAAAAAAAAAAGTAGAATTGACACAGATTTAAGAATTAAGCATTTATCTTCATCAAAAAAGGCCTCCTCATTAATCTTAGTTGAGTAATTCCAAAAAAAAAAAATCAGTAGAACCAAATTTTATTTTATAAATTATTGACGTATATGGTTTACTCTTATTTGTGTTATTATTTATTCTGAAAAAAAAATCTCAAGTATATTTGGAATATGTTTTGTTTGAAAATCCAAGGAGATTCTGATTTTATCACTAACATATTTTATAGTAAACTTATTAATCTGAAGTAGTTAACTTAATTTGATCAGCAACCTGTGGGTTACGGATCTGACATGGCTCCGAGCTGGCAGCATACCAAGCAAAAAGATCTGAGCTCCAAGCTCCTCCCTCTTACCCATACTACACTGCAACCTCATTCCAATCCCCAGATCTCATTTGCCGCAGCTTTGCCAAGCACGGGATTCTTAGAGCTCCAGGCAAGTTTAGCAATTTTTTCTTCAAACTTCTCTTTTGGTCTTCTTTACTTGGTGTGTTAGTGTATTTTAATACCTTTCTATGGGTTTTCCTTCTACCTAGCTGTTATTTCTCCTTTACCTTTGGTAGTTTCTCATCCCTTTGTAGGCCCCTATTTTTCCCTCTTTCAGGTGCGCGTGTGTGGCTGTGTGTGTGCTTTTGGTATGGCTGAAAGCCATAAAGTGACCTTTTCTAAATGGTCTGAGTGTGGCCATAAGCTGTCACCAGCAGATGGTCACACTCAATGTGTGATTTGCTTGGGGGTTACGCATCTTTCCTCAGGCCGCCAGATTTGTGTGGCCTTTAACCCTCGAGCCTTAAGGGATAGGAAGAACAAGCTGATTCTGACGGGTCTTCTACCCGTGGAATTTGCTTCTTCTCCTTCCCTCTTGGTAGAGACAGCCGCGGCTGCCCAGCCGACTGGCCCTCTTCCCCTGTCTGGGACTCACCCTCCCACCTTGTCTCAGGGAGAATGAGAGGCCAAGAAAGATAAAAAAGAGAGAAGGGAGAGAGAGAGAGAGAGAGAGAGAGAGAGAGAAAGAAGCCACAAGCGGTAGGCCGAATTGGACCCCTCGGCCCCTCCCGCGAAGGTGGTCTCTTATCCTCTAAGAGTGTCCAAGCCTTCCTCCCCATGGCTGCATTCGCCACATTTCTCCTCGGAGCCGGAGGAGGAGACCCGATCAGCCTCGAGGTCAGCGTCACATCGGCCCTCCCAGCCAGCATCAGTGGCTTCCTCCAGGTCTACTCGAAGCATTTCAGAGGCAGATATGGACCGGATGATGTGTTGATTTTTGCAAACTCAGCTGCAGATGGGAGTGCTGCTGCCTTCTCCCCCTCTGGGGGGGAGTTCAGCTCCACTGTTCACCCCGATAGCTCCTTCTCTGATCTACCACGAGATTTTGGAGTCTTCAGATCCGAGGAGCCCCGGAGCCAGGGGGTCGGCGCCGATGGTTATTACTACCTCAACACTGGCCATGCCCTTGAGCTTATTGGATCCGCTTTCAGATCCGAGCACTCGGAGCCAAGAGCTGGGCATCGGATCTAAGGGGGTGAGTGTGTTTTTGGCTCCTTTGCAGTCAGAGCACACCATCCTCTTGGGTCTGATCGCTTCGGCTCTGGTGCCGATCCCCTCGTCAGATCCGAGGGCCCCGGCCACATGTCTTAGAGAGGCTGGTTCCCCTTCGGTGTTCAACGTGGTGGAGAGGGTTCTCTCTGGAGGATCGAGACCCCTCACTCTTCCTCAGGGTCTGCCCCCACTCCCTCACAGCTCACTTTGTCCTCCATCAGCCAGTCCCCCCAGGGACAGCCTGTGTCATAGATGCCACAGCCAGTTCCCTTGGAGGAACATGAATACGTGGGTGAGCCCCCCTTGGACAGTCCACCGAGGAGGTCCCTCTCAAATGCCAAGTCCCTCACCGATGAAACAGATTTGGAGGAAGGGGAGGTTCCCCCAAATCACCCCCGACGATGTCTCCTTTGGAGATATTATGGAAATACTCCACCAAAGTGGGGGGGTGGTCTGCCCAAAAACCCTCCTCGGATGAGTCGGTATTCCTGAAGGCATTTGACACAGGCCCATCTACCTCTTGGGTGTCCACCCAGCTGGCCCCCTGGTCAACCTGATTACCACCAGGGCATGGAAGGAGCCGGACACTGTAGAGCCGATACCTAGAAGGCCTGATAAGGTTCTCAGTCCCTCTGCAGACAGAGCTTCGTGGAGTAAGGGTTCCCCAGTTGATGCCATGGTGGTGGAGGCAGCCACCAAAAAGGAACTATCCCAGGAATGTTCTTCGGTCCATTCCCCCTGACAAGTAGTCTCAGGCAATGGACCGTATTGGAAAGTGGACTTTTGCTTCAGCTACCTTTTCTATAAGGGTGCTGAATTTCTTGGCCCATGTAATCAGACTGCAGCGGGACCTGGTCAATTAATACGCTGAGTCTCCCCCAGAGTTCTTGTCAGACGAAGATAAACAGACTTTCTTGGCTCATATGGCCACTGTCAAGTCAGTGTCCAATACTTCTATGCGGCTACTTTCCCATGCCATGGAAGGAGCCGCTAGAGCTAGCGGGTCCAGTATCGCCTTAAGGCATCATGCCTGGCTTTGCCTTTGCAATTTCTTGGAACCCTTCAAGGCATCCTTCACGAATGCACCCTTTGACAGGTCAACCCTCTTCGGGAAGACTGTCCGTGAGATGCTGGTCCACAGCGAGAAAGATGGGAAAACGCTGTCAGCCATCGGAATACGCTTCTCTTCCCTTCAAAGGTCCTTTTCTAGGAACCAGCAAGGGCAGAAGAAGATGTGGTTCCAGAAATCTCAGCAGGCCCAGAACGCTCAGGACTCCTTCTCCCCCAGAGGCAGAGGGGTACAAGGTGGACGCAGGCCCAGGGGCAGAGGGGGACAAAAGCACTTAGGGTCACGGGAACCCTTTTCTGACCAACCCGCGCAACAGCCCTGAGGGGTTGTCTGACTGTTCCTCTGGAGGCAGTCGGGGGCGCTTTTTGAGGCATCTGGCTCAATAGGAGTCCATCACAACAGATTGCTGGGTGCTTCAGATAATATCCAGAGGCTATTCAATCCCCTTTATCAACAAGCCTCCTTACTCAAGACGCCTCCTAGATGTCCCACCCACTCAAAGGGAGGCCGTGGCTTTGGAAATAAAAAAGTTGTTAGAAAAAAGATCCATCCAGCATGTGCCCCCCGACCAGTCCGGATCAGGCATCTACTCCAGGTTCTTTCTGGTGCCAAAAAAGACGGGGAACTTAAGGTCGATTCTCAACCTTTCCACAATGAACCTTTTCATTGCCAAAGAGAAATTCCGAATGGTCACAATTCAATCCATCTTGCCCCTCTTGCAGGAGGAGGACTGGATGTGCTCCATAGACCTCATGGAAAGATGGTCCAGAAGGTTTCTCCGCTTTCGGCTAGGAGCCAGTCATTACCAGTTCAGGGTCCTACCCTTCAGTCTCACCACAGCCCCCAGGGTGTTCACCAAGGTCATGGCAGTTGTAGCGGCCCACCTGAGGCTCCAGGGCATACAGGTCTTCCCGTACCTAGATGACTGGCTCCTCACCGCCCCCACCAGGCATCTACTTTCTCTAGCCAGGGATTTCTTCCTCTGGATGTCACCCTAGTTGGAGATAACCAAAAATGTCAAGAAGTCCTTCCTCCAGCCTGTTCAAGTATTAGACTTCATAAGGGCCAGGATAGATACCCCCCAGGCCAGGACCTTCCTAACATCAGACAGACTTCACAGCATGACTCTGCATGTGCTAGCCCTCCTTCAATCCCCTGCTCCCCCAGCAGAATTAGTCCTGAGAGCTTTGGGGTCCATGACGGCAGCAATCAATCTGATTCCTTATGCTCGTCAGCACATTAGGGTTCTACAGTGGATGTTGCAGGTCCAGTGGTCTATTCTACACCACCCTCTAGACTTCCCGATTCCCCTCAGCAAGGTTTGCAGGAACTCCCTTGTGTGGTGGCTTCAATGCCAAGCCCTTTGATAAGGACGACCTTTTGTTATGTCACCACCCCAGGCCACAGTGACCACGGATGCCTCCTGCCTAGGGTGGGGGGGGGCATTGTGTGGGCAGAACTGTCCAAGGCATTTGGACTCAGACTGAGACCCTAATGCATATAAATGTCCTGGAGATGAGGGCAGTCCTCTTGGCAGTGCAGGTCCTCCATGCCTTTCTTCCTCAGGGGACTATTGCGAGCCAGTTAGACAATATGTCAGTGGTCTGGTATATCAACAAACAGGGAGGAATCAGGTCTTACCCCCTTTGCCAAGAAGCCATGAGAGTTTGGGAATGGGCAATCTCCACCAACTGCTTCTTGTTAGCAATGCACATTCCGGGTTGGTCCAACATACTGGCGAACAAATTGAGCAGAACTATCCTCTCTCCTTACGAGTGATCTCTGAATCCTTGTGTAGCAGAACAGATCTTCCTCAAGTGGGGTCAGCCTTGCTGTGATCTCTTCACATCACCTTCCAATGTGAAGTGCAGCGAGTTTTTCGCTTCAATTCCTCCTTTGGGAGAAGCCCCCAGAGACACTCTAGTCCATGCTTGGCCATCCGGTCTTCTTTATGCATATCCTCCACTTCCACTTATGGCAAAATTTCTGCAGAAAGCTAGCTGGTTGGGGATCAAGATTTCCTCATAGCCCCATTCTGGCCTCGTCAAGTCTGGTTCTCCTGCCTGCAGTCTCATCTCGTAGCTCCACTCTGGATCTTGGATCCCATTCCGGATCTGATTTCTCATCCCTCAGGAATGGCTCTTCCGAACCTGGATGGTCTCAAGCTCTCAGCTTGGCTGATTCAGTTCCCCTAGTTGCCAGGACTCCCAGTATCTCTTCCCGAGTCAAGTCTATCCTGGTGATGGCACATAAACCCTCTACCAGGAAGATTTACAGTAGCAAATGGAAATGTTTTTCAATTTGGGCTTCACAAAAGAACTTGGATCCTTTCACCACTCCTGTTTCAGCGGTACTGAAATTTTTGTCTCATATTTTTCAGCAAGAGGCCAGCTCATCTACTGTGAAGGTTCAGCTGGCTGCCATGTACCATTTTCATATTGGGGACAACTTTGGTTCCCTCTCTGCTGCCAGAGTTTGTAAGACCTTTCTAAAAGGCACTTTTCTTTTGAGACCCCCTGTTAGAAATTTATCTCCACCATGGGATCTGACCTTAGTTCTTCAGGCGATAGTTGTGCCTCCCTTTGAACCCACAGCTTCTGTTGATCTGAAGCTCTTGTCATGGAAGACGGCTTTTTTGGTAGCAATTACTTCAGCCAGGAGAGTGTCGGAGCTTCAGGCTCTCTGTATCAAACCTCCATAACTTGTGTTTCATAAGGATAGGGTATCTCTCAGGATTAATCCCTCCTTTCTCCCAAAAGTTGCTTCTGAGATGAACATTAATCAGTCCATTTCCCTAATTTCCAGAATAAAGGAGAATATAAACTTCATTTGCTGGATGTTCACAGACAGTTAAGTTTTTATTTGCACAGGACGGCTGTCTTTCATAAATCTAATCAACTTTTTGTCTCCTTTGCTAAGCCTTTTCTAGGGAAACAAGTTTCAAAGGTGACTCTCGCCAGGTGGATTTTGAGTTGTATCTTACAAGCATGCAGAGAATCTGGCTTAACAGAACCAGTGGGAGTTCATGCTCATTCTATGCATTCTATGGCAATGTCTGCTGCATTCTGGTCTAGAGTTTCCCTGGATGACATTTGTTCAGCGGCTACCTGGGTGTCCTCTCACACTTTTATCTCTCATTATAAACTGGATTTGGTGTCTAGGGTAAGGGCTGCCTTTGGCTCTGCAATGCTCTGAAATATCCTTCCTTAAGGGCCTCCCACGATTCGGGTAGCTGGGGACTCTGTCCCACAGGTTGCTGATCAAATGAAGTTAACTACTTCAGATAAAGAAGTTATGTACTCACCATAACATTCCATATGAATAGGTAAACTTTATTTGTCAGCAACCGTCACTCCCTCCTTCCCCCTGACCTTCATGGTTATTTAGCTGAGCTTGAGGTTTGGACTTATGAGCTTTACTTTGCCCTTGAGTCAGGTGTCTCAGGTTGTTAGTTGTTTTGTTGTTATGTGCAGGTGGCAAACGCGATCTGGGGATTGAAAGGAGGTTGCAGTGTAGTATAGGTAAGGGGGAGGAGCTTGGAGTTTGGATCTTTTTGCTTGGTATGCTGCCGGCTCGGATCCGTGTCTGATCCATAACCCACAGGTTGCTGACAAATTAAGTTTACCTACTCAGATGAAACATTATGGTGAGTACATAACTTCTTTTTATTTCCTAAACAAACACTTGTGAAAAGATAATCTGTATTATGTGATTTATTTCCAATTAAGAACTCATGGCAAAAGATTAAATTTGCATCTCTGAGGTCTAGCATTTTGTTTATATTAAAAGTTCCCAAACAATCCACCGTATTGGATATAGGGAATGATAAAAACAATAAATCTTTAACTATATAATAAGAATTCATGAATCTTTTAAATTTTATAAGGATGTAATCAGTGAAGGGAGAGGAATAGTATTTTTTTTCTTTTCATTTAAATACAAGTCTTTTAAGATTCAGTAAAATTTATTACTTCCAAATTTATAGAAAGATTCTACAACATAGCTGTTATTATTTATTAATCTTTCATGAATGGATTTCCAAGTGGATTGGTAAGAGGAATTTAACCATAGAGATATTAAGTTGAGAATTATGGATTTGGCATATAATTCAACAAGGAAAACTTAATTCACCTTCTTGTCAACTTTTAACATGCCAGTCAAAGGATATTCATGGTTTATTGGGGAACCAGAGAAAATTAAGAAAAGTAGAATTAATTACTTAATTCTACAGTGGCAAAACAAGCTATCTCACTTGCTACCTAATACCATAGGAGTTCCCCAAGGCTCTATACTTGGTCCCCTTCTGTTCTCCGTATTCATAAATGATCTCCATTCAGTCATCCCCAAAGCCACCTGCATTCAATATGCAGATGACTCTACCCTGATCTGCTCTGATGTTTCTCTCCATAATCTCCAAGTAGTCACCCAACACTGCTTTGCTGCAGTTGAAAAATGGTTCACTGAACGGAAACTCATCCTAAATCCACTAAAAACTAAGTTACTACTAATTTTCTCCACCTTAGCTACTCCCCTAGGGCAACACCCTACACATTCTAATAATAGGACCTTCTACGTTCAATCCATTAACGGCACCATCATCGAGCCTGTCACCAACACCAAACTACTAGGTGTTACTATTGACCACAAGCTCAAATTTGATATGCAGATTAGTCAAACCATAAAAACAGTAAACAAGAAACTCAGTTCCATGTACAGAATTAAGAACTTTCTAACTCCTAATACCAAACTAACCATTGCACGTACACATCTTCTCTCCACCCTATTGTATGCCTCTCCGGTACTGTCCTTCCTCAATAAAAGTGAGCTTAATAAACTCTCTGTTGCTTATAACCATATTGCCAGTTTTGTAACTGGAGCACCTTACCATACTCACCACTGCCTTAACCTAAGGAAACTCGATTGGTTAGAACTGCCAAATCTTCTCAAACTTAACCAACTTACTGAAGCATTTAAAATAATTAAGGAACCAGACAAAACCCCCTCACTGAATAAACTTTTGACCCCCTACTCTAATCTCAACTGCCTCCGATCTTCTAATATTGTCCTGGTACAAACTACGAAATCTAATAATTCGGGTGGTGATGCTCTTTATGCCAATTCCATTGGAAAGCTCTGGAATTCCCTTCCTAATAACCTAAGACTAACTACCTCTCTTAGCCATTTCAAAATTAATCTAAAAGTATTCTTTAAGGCACATTGGCTATGTCCTTGTGCCAATCCAGACTAATCCTAAAAGTCGCATACCACCCATATACTAATACCTAATGGCCTCTCTCTCTTCTCTTCATTCAAGATCCCTACAATCTTATCTCCTCTATTCACCATGCCTTCATCTCTGTATGTTTGTAGTATTCTAGTTCCTCTTGGCCTGCCTTCACCTCATAATTACTATGGTCGATTTGTGGGAAAAATTTCATCCTTCTCCTCTGAGCTTATAATCTTCAACCTCTCTATTGCTTAACGTATCCATATTTCTGTTACTTACATATCATGGGATTGTGAATTTAATTGTATGTAAATTTGTGTTCTTTCTATTATGTTATTAAGAATTTATCTGTATGTAGTTTTATGTTGTTGTTTTTATTTGTGGAGCTTTTCTCCCCGGGCCTCTGCTGAAAATGGACATGTATCCATTTGGACTAACCCGGTCAACAAATGTAAAATAAAATAAAATAAAAATAAATACTTAAAGATTTTTTTAGGAGGGAGAATAATTAGTAATTGTAGATAGAAAAGTATTGTTGGTATGATTATCTTTTTTATTAAAGTAGCTATCTTACAATTTAAAAAAATGTTGCAATAAATAATTATTTTAGTAACAGTGCCTATTAAATTACTTTAGTTTACTGCTATTGAGTCTTTTACAGTAGACTTAATTATAATTCCAAGAAAAATAATGTGTGAATTGTCCCAAACAAAATTCTTATAGTTTCTTTAATAGTTATTAACTTTTTATTAATTAGTAAAGTTTCTGTTTTATCAGGATTAAGCATTGAACCTGATGCTTTGTCAAAGTAATTAATAGACTTGATTAAAGTTTTCATTGACACTTCAACATCATCATTTGTTATTAAAATATCATCTGCAAAAAAATGAAATTTACAGGAATAACTACCATCTTTCGAGAATCCCTGAATTTTGCTATTAGATCTAATAAAGTTTGCAAAAGGTTCAATTGCTACAGAAAATAATAGAGGTACCAAGGGACAATCCTGTTTTGTACCTTTTAATATTTTGAAAGAGCTAGAAAAAAGAGCCACGTTTAATAAAAGACAATTAGTTACTATATTAAGTGCTTTGAACAAATAATTCCAACAAACAGAATCAAAAGCTTTATTTAAATCCAGATTTATTATAGTTAGTTCTCTTTTTTTAATTACCCAGATCTATTAAAGTATTAAGCCTAATTATGTTATCTTGAACTTTTATATGTAGTATAAAACAAGTCTGGTCATTTATTAATCCTGGTATAAAAGGTTCAATCTTCTTGCAAAAATAGACTAATATTTTATAATTAACATTTACTAAAGAAGTAGGATGATAAGAAGAACATAAGTTAGAATCTTTATTTGGTTTCAAGATAGGAGATATCAGGGAATGTTTCCAGGAGGGGGGATGGTTGACATATGTTTCACTTGTTCAATAATTTTTAATAGGATATTTAAAATGTTTATTGATAATGATATGTATAATTCTGGGACTGCACCATCAAGACCAGGGGCTTTACTTGGTTTAAAATTATTAATCCGATCTTTTAACTCATATGCTATGGATAGTCACAAAAGTAACAACAATACACTTTTCTTTGCAGCTCCATGTCTGCTTGTAATATTCCCAGAATGATGAATGACCATACCACAGTGTCACAAACATTTTCAGTATGTGAAATACAGTAGCGTAGCTAAAGCTGGATGAGAGGAGCAACTGCCCCAAGTGCAAAATGTTGGGGAGCATGATCAGTTGATTAGGATCTTTCTTTAATGCAATTTAAAAGCTGGTATTGTATTTGCGGTCAAATCTGAGTGCTGTAGTGCTCCAGGTAAGGTCTAAACTGTACCAACTGCTTGCTGCATCATTGCAAGCAGTTTACTACAGTTTAAAAGTAAAACAGGAGCTCTGTTTGTTTTAATAAAACCTGAGTGCTGTATTGCTCTGTACAGGCAGGGTGTAAACTGTTACAACTGTTTGATATATTTGTAAGAAACAATTTGTTATCGTTTAAAAGAAAAAAATATTTTTTTTAAACTTTTATTAATTTTAAAACAAAGATTGTAAACATTTATTTAAAGACAAATAGAACAAAAACATAACTATTTACAGATGTCCACAACAAAGCAAACATAGAAAATTAAATCATTAAAATTTATCAAGCAAATTACTTAATTTTGACCAAAATCTAAGCTGGTGAGTAATATTCTAAGTTCTCATTTTGGCAGTTGACATTTTTTACACACATTATTTTGCTAAATTAATGAATTTAGCAGAAGAAAGACTAGTTTTACATTTCAAATTCTTTGTTACTATTTTTCTTGCTATAGATAAAATGGATCAAAGGAGAGGCACCTGTACCCTAGAAACAACATCTAGTATGTGTGCATTAAATAAGATCAAGGAGTTAGAAATTATATAATTATCTGTCCACAAAGCTTGGGCAACATTTCTAAATTCAACCCAAAAAGGAGTTATTGTTTTACAATTCAATATCAAATGAAATTATCTACATTAGAGACTTCATTACACCTCCAACAATTAATGTTCCTATAGTTATATATTAAACCTGCTTTATGTGGAGTTAGAAAAGCTCTGTGAAGAAATCTCCACATATATATTTAAAAAAAAATAAGTAGATTTTCCACAGATTTAAAAATTAAGCATTTATTTTCATCAGGAAAGCCCTTCTCGTTAATCTTAGTTGAGTAATTCCAAAATAATGAATCAGTAGAACAAAACTCTTATTTTATAAATTATCGACATATATGGTTTACTCTTATTTGAGTTACTATTAATTCTGAAAAAAATCTCAAGTATGTTTGGAATATGTTTTGTTTGAAAATTCAAGGAGATTTTGATTTTATCACTAACATATTTTTTACAAGATTTTATAGTAAACCAATTATTATTTCCTAAACAATGTCTTGTGATAAGATAATCTGTATTATGTGATTTATTTCCAATTAAGAACTCATTGCAAAAGATTAAACTTGCATCTCTGAGGTCTAGCATTTTGTTTATATTAAAAGTTCCCAAATAACCCAATGTATTGAATATAGGGAATGATAAAAACAATAAATGTTTAACTATATAATAAGAATTCATGAATTGGAACCAAACAAAAAACTGTAAAATCCAGTAAAGGCAAATCAAAGGTAAAAAAAACTCTGTTTATTATCAAATAAGTTAGCGCTTTCGTACAAATAGATAGACTGTACTTCCTCAGACAAAAAAAAAAAACAGTTTACAGATGGTATTTAAACTCATACAATCAATTAATTATTCCATTAATTCACCAGAAAGCCCGTCACTTTCTTAAAGCAACATTAATTAATATGAAATTGAAAATGTATATTTAGTTCATGTTACTTAAAATGTGGTGCTAAAAAGCACTAAAATTACCCTACAAACACAATGCACAATTAAATACAATGAAACTGAATATCCTAAAAAGATACTAATAGGAATATTAAGCAAATAATTCACCTTTATCGCCTAACCTGAAATATTATCTTTCTAAAGCTTTTAATTTAAGGAGACATTTGATGGAACACATGGCATTTAAACCGGGCGAACTATATTTCAGACATGCCTGAAATGGAATTTCTTTCTTTCTTGAACATGCAAAAAGTCAGGATTATGCAACCGGACAAGGGCGGGGGCGTTGTATTTATGGATGAACATGCATACTTAAACAAAATGTATAAGTTACTTAATAGTGTGAATTATGAAAAAGTATCTATTAGTCAACTTAATATGGCCCATTACAAAATACGGGCAATTCTCAATGATTTATTTATTGAAGCGAGAATTTCTTTAGATACCTTTCATTATTTAAGTATGCCAGCCCCCATTACACCAGTCTTGTTAGGAACACCGAAAATCCACAAAAGTTTATTGGATCCTCCATTCCGACCTATTATAGATGGACGTCAGTCCATCACTTATGCATGTGCAAAATGGGTTGACACTAAGCTCAAATCTGCCCTGAAGACAGAAAAGCAAATTTGCCGAGATTCCTGGGTTTTTTTGGAGTATCTAAATAATATATTATTCAATTAGACATACAACTTCTTAACAGTTGACATCAGAGATTTATATACAGTCATCCCACAAGCATTAGGACTTGATTGGACTCGCGAGTTCTTATTGCTTAAGGGTATGGATGGCGAAGAGATAGATGTGGTCATATGCCTCTTAGAAGTTGTATTCAGTAGTAATTACTTTATGTTTAATAAAGAATTTTTTCCTGCAAAAAAATGGGATTGCAATGGGGTTCCCATGTGGTGGCAGTTTTGCCAATGTTATCATGGCTTTTTGGGAATGTACCTTTTTGTTCCAAGATGAGCTTTTCAAGGAGAAAGTCATATGGTATACCCGCTTCTAAGATGACATGTTTTTTCTAGTGGTAGGTGATCAACAAATAGCATCTAATCTGGTAGAACGGATGAGACAATTCACCTACTTTTTGGAGTTTACTTTCTCTTTTGATGTGCAATGTATCAACATTTTAGATATTTGTCTATACAAAGATTTGATGAATAATAGGTTTTCCACTAAAATTTATAGAAAACCTACTTACTCAAATTCTTTCTTGCACTTCAAGAGTAATCATCCCTCACATCAAAAAAGAGGAATAGTTAAAGGGCAGCTTGTTAGAGCTTCCCACATGACATCTAGAGACAGTGATTAGAATGCAAGGTTCTTAGATCTATGTTCCTTAAACGTGCATACCCAATCAATCTTTTGGACAACTTAATTCAAGAAGTGGCCTTGAAGAGAACCACAGAATATTTTAAACCTCTATTTCATAGAGGTTTCACTAATTCATGGTCAAACTTGATTCTAGTGCTCATGTTGGCAATTCCAATGATAATTTTAGCACTAGTTTCTTGACCATCTATACATGTGAGTCTCAATTTACTAGGAAAATTTTATTCAATAATTGGGCTTTAATATTAGAAGATCAGAAATTGATGCAAATATTGGGAATGCAACCAAGAATAATTTATAAAATAGGAATTAATGTTAAAAATCTTTTGGAAAGGGTCCATAATAACATCATATTTAATAGGTGTAATGTTGGGATGGTCAAATGTGGGTGATGTAAGTATTGCTGTCATATTAAAACAAGTGAACACTTTCAGGTTAGACATAAAAAATATAGAATTAATAGCAAATTTGATTGCAATGCTCAAGGAATAGTGTATCTTGCTACATGCCAAAATTGTTTGGCTTTTTATATAGGTAAAACCGAAAGGGTATTCAAGCAACGTATTTATGAACACCTAAACAGCATCTCTCAAGGTGCTGATAATAATGCTTTAGCCCAACATGTGATTAGGTATCCAACACATAGGTTTTTGTTTACTGTGATAGATCAAGTCAAGAAGAACACTAGAGAGGGACCATGGGAACTTTTTTTAGACAAATGCGAACTATTTTGGCAGATTAGAACTAATGCATATAGTTCGCCCAGTTTAAATACCATGTGTTCCATCAAATGTCTCCTTAAATTAAAAGCTTTAGAAAGATAATATTTCAGGTTAGGTGATAAAGGTGAATTATTTGCTTAATATTCCTATTAGTATCTTTTTAGAATATTCAGTTTCATTGTATTTAATTGTGCATTGTGACAAAAGAGTGACTTTGGAGTGATTAAGAATCACTTTTCTGCTTTTCTTGCTGTCTTAACTAATTCCGCCTAAAACGCCAGTTTTTTTAGGAAATCTGTGATTTAAAAAGTTTGTTATTGTATACAACTCCGCACAGCTCCTCATGGTGTCCTGCAGAGTGATACAGGCAACAGAAAGACCCAAGAGAGACTTTTCCAGATTTAAGTATTTTTTTCTCTGTTTTTTTTTTTTGCTAGACTGCCTTTTCCCGCCTAAAAAGCAGATTTCTAACTGATCTGTGCTTTAAAAAGTTTAAATTACATTTGCCTTCTGCTTTTTACAGTTTTTGCACTCGTTTTATATCAATTTAAGTTGTTTTTATATTGTATAACTGTTGTAGGCTACACACTAAAGTGTGCTAGCCTGTTTATAGCATTTACAGTGTTTTCTATGTGTTTTTTTGCTGTTTCCTGAAAAAAACAAAAAAAATTCTCTTTTCCCACCTTTGCTGAACTAGATTAGTCCAGATTTCAGGTTTTGCTGAATTCCAGACTGTGGTATAGTTTCCTGTGTTGCCCATATCCTTACTTGGCTAGGCGGAAGCTTCTCTGTTCACCAGTGAGAGTGGGGAGCTTTAAGCAGCCTATCTGTCCCTGGAGGAGTGGTCTCAGCCCTGAAACTAGTAGCTTATTAGCCATTTTGGGTCAATTCCTATCTCTTTCAGTTTCCCTGCTTTAAAACCCGCATTTGCATGGTTTTGCGCCAGTATACACCTCTACACAGCTCCTCGTGGTGTCCTGCAGAGTGATACAGGCAACAGAGAGACCCAAGAGAGACTTTTCCAGATTTAAGTATTTTTTCCTCTGTTTTTTTGCTCCGACTGCCTTTTCCCACCTAAAAAGTGAATTTCTAACTGATCTGTGCTTTAAAAAGTTTAAATTGCATTTGCCTTCTGCTTTTTACAGTTTTTGCACTTGTTTTATATCAATTTAAGTTGTTTTTGTATTGTATAACTGTTGTAGGCTACACACTAAAGTGCACTAGCCTAGCATTTACAGTGTTTTCTGTGTGTTTTTCTGCTGTTTCCTGAAAAAAAAATGTTTCTCTTTTCCTGCCTTTGCTGAAATAGATTAGTCCAGATTTCAGGTTTTGCTGAATTCCGGACTGTGGTATAGTTTCCTGTGTTGCCCATATCCTTACTTGGATAGGAGGAAGCTTATTTGTTCACCAGTGAGAGTGGGGAGCTTTGAGCAGCCTATCTGTCCCTGGAGGAGTGGTCTCAGCCCTGAAACTAGTAGCTTATTGGCCAATTTGGGTAAATTCCTATCTCTCTCAGTTTCCCTGTTTTAAAACCCGCATTTGCACAATTTTGCACGATTTTGCGCATAGAGCAGCATTAGACAGCACCGCTTAAACGGGTTTAAACTATTCCCAGCTCCACAAAGTCTGCTCTTCACATTTTCCCTTAGAACTGTTCTAAATCTCAAAGTAAGCACTCTGTTTTCATTCTAAAGCCCTGCAGTTGCTTGTATAAGTTATCTTATAAGTAAGCACTAATAAACTAAAGCACTACACCCTCTTATACTCCCTTTAAGTACTTGGCTCCTTATTGGTCCTTTTTGATCAGTCAGAAAGTAGTTCCTTATACTATTCTGGCATGTCCAAAAGTCAGTTTCGGGTTTACTCTCCAGTCCAGCTGGTGAATCTGGGAATCTTGAGGCAATGTTACAACTGCCTTAGGTACACAGACCACCCTCTCCTCCTCCCAACAAGCTCAAATATATGTGAGAGATGCAACTATATAGCCAAACTGGAGGCTGAGCTCTCTCAACCCAGTACTGGCGCAGTCAATCAGGAGGAGAAGGTAACCACACACGCCACAAATCCAGTCTCACATAGACCTATCGCAACAGCAAACCAAACACATAAACACACAAAAACATACTTAGAGGCTCTAAATAAAAATCTGCCCAAGCAGCAGAGACCTCCAAAGCAGACATCCAAGCAACCGCTACCCCACAACAATACCCACATATCACATAGTTCACAAAGTCAGTGTGCCACACAGTCACAGCCTTTAAGGCTAAACAACACACCTAATACACTTGTAATAGGTGACTCAATTGTCAGACTCACTGACGTCCCACTCACCAGGCTGAACAAGGAGAAGGTCACTGTAAGCTGCCTGTTGGGTGCCAGGATCCGCCACATAACACAAGCACTCAGATCACTCCAAAGCAAGTACAAATATGACTCCATCATTGTCCATGCTGGTGTGAATGACCTGAGACGTACCTCCCTGGACTACATGAAAAGAGACATAGAGGAGCTCTCTGATCATGTAGCCCAGGCCGGTATGACCCTGACCTTGAGTAGCATCTTACTCTCACCAAGAATGATGCCACAGTATAAAGACAAAATGATCAATTTTAACAACTGGCAAAAGTATTGGTGTCATTCAAAGTGGATCCAGTGTCTATCAACCTGGGATGACATGCTCGACAAGCCACGTTACTTCGCTAGGGACGGCTTGCACCCTGTCACCCCTGGGCTTTCGAATATTGGCTAAGGCTCTTGCCACCCCCATAGTGCCTTTTTTAGGCAAGGCTCAAAATACAAACCCACCTCCATAGACAACACAAGGAAAAAGAAACTAAGGGTAATGCTGCTCAACACCAGATGTCTAAACCTCAAGATGCATGCACTCAAGACTCTCCTCAGTATGGAGAATATTGATATCTGTGCAGTAACAGAAACCTGGTTCAAGGCTCCCGAGAGCACCCCAGCACTACCAGGTTATACCTCATACCATGCTTTTCGGTCCCAAAACTCAGACTGAACCACAAAAGGAGGGGGAGTATCCATATTCATCAAAGATACCCACACCTCCAGGTTAGTGGCACTGCTCGAAGCATCAGAGACCATCCATGTGCAACTAACAGTGGGCAAAACTGCCTTTCAGTTTGTAACCTGCTACAAACGACCCTCCCAAACTCAGGAACCCCACTTAGCTTTAATGAGAACACTGGAGAATATGAAGGTCTCTCCAAACACCATCATATTGGGTGACTTCAACTACCCAAACATAAACTGGGAGCACTACTCAAGCCCCAACACCCTCACCCAACGGTTCCTAGAATTTATAAACTCAAATGCTATGGAACAACTGTTCACCACTCCCACAAGAGGGGAAAACATATTGGACCTGATCATCACCAACATGGGGACTCTATGCTCCATACCAGAGGTATACCCCTTATTGGTAAGATCTGACCATGAATTAATCTCACTGGACATCCATATCCCTTCCCCACCTCCAGCCAAGGAAACCACGGTGAAGAACTTCTCAAAAGCAAACTTCACACTTCTCAAAACCGAGGTGGAATCCTTCAAAGCCCCCGGGCCAGTGGAAAATATGGCCCAAACCGCAGAAACCTTTACAAATGCATTTTATGGACTCCTACAGGAATGCATGGATCATGTTATCCCAAAGGCAGTAGACCTGTCTGGTGGACCCCAGCCATAAATAAGCTATACAACAGAAGGAGGAAGCTACTACATGATAGAGCAAACTCACAAAAAGGGAAGGCATCTCTGATCAGTACTAGCAAGAAACTACGATCCCTCATAAAATTATCCAAGGCCAGCTTTGAAAGAAAAATTGCACAATACACTAAAGATAATCACAAGGCCTTCTTTAGTTATGTCAGGAACATGGGTGGCAACTCCCAGATATGCTCTGAGTTAGTGCAAAATGACAAAAAATACACTGAACCCACAGACATTGCCAGCATCCTGGCAGACAGGTTCAGTGCAAACTTCTCCCCTTCCCCAAAAGAGCAAATGTCTATCCCAACAGAGTGTAGCCTCCCTGACATCACAGATGCACAGGTGAGAGCTGCCCTCTCCAAAGCAAAAAACACAGCATCAATGGGACCGGACGGTGTCCCGGGCTATGTCTTACATGAGCTCCAAGAAGAACTGAACCCTCACATAAAGTCACTGTTCAATCAAAGCCTTACTACAGGATACGTACCCAAGGAGTGGCATACAGCAACAGTGGTCCCATTCCACAAAGGTGGTGCCACAACGGACCCCGGAAACTATCGCCCTATAAGCCTGACTAGCCTGGTCTGCAAAGCTATGGAGCGTATCATCATGGAATTCATAAACAAAGACATTGGGAACCTCCAAACACTGGATCCTACCCAATTCGGCTTTGTTAAGTGCAGATTTTGCCTCTTGAACCTGGTCGCCTTCTTTGAAACAGTCACCAAGGCCATAGATGAAGAGAAGGTAGTCAACACAGCCTACCTGGACCTCGCAAAAGCCTTCGACACAATACTCCACTTGGGCATCATAAATAAGCTCACCAGCTTAAATATCAACCCCTATGTCACATGATGGGTTGCAAACTGGCTCAGGGATAGAACCCACATGGTCAGAATTGCAGGTGCCATGTAAGACTCTAAACCAGTTACAAGTGGCATCCCACAAGGCTCAGTCCTGGGACCTCTCTTGTTCGGTATATATTTCTCTGAGGTACAGGCTAACATGGGAGGACTATGGCTGACCAAGTTCGCAGATGACTGCAAACTGGGTGCCATAATTGACTCGCCAACTGACACAAGCATCCTCCAAAAGGGTCTCACAGAGATAGATAACTGGTGCCAGAGCCATGGCCTAAAGCTAAATGCCAAAAAGTGCATAGTCATCCCCTTTGGGAAAAACAAAGTGCTCAAAAATTACCACATAGGTGGTAATCCATTAAGTACAGAAGAAGTAATTAGGGATTTGGGGACCCAAGTAGATAGCAATCTCTCCTTTGACAATCACGTTGCCAAAGTGGTTAGAAAGACCTTCTATATAGCCCACCTTATCACAAAAGGGTTCACATCTAGATCAAGAGAGGTCATTGTTCCCCTCTACTCATTACTCATCAGGCCCATAATTGAATACAATGCCCCATTTGGGATGTACCTTACCCGACACCTGCAGCAACTGGAAAGACCCCAAAAGTACCTCACAAAGAGGATCAAGGGACTCAAACAGATGCCCTACGCAATTAGGCTAAAGAAACTCCAGCTCTACTCAGTTGCTTACCGCCTACTCAGAGGCAATCTGTGCCTGACGTATAAAGCCATGTCCAAACCAGAATTAATGGACATGCTCCAACTCAGGAAATCCAAATCCTTTAGAGCTACATGCTCCAGGGACTTAAACCTCAGCACAGAAATAAATAGGACAGGTTGGAGGGACAGATTCATATACCAGAGGCTCCCCTCACTCTGGAACAAAATCCCAATCCATGTTAGGCAGAGCCCCTCAATAACTCTCTTCAAGAGAAATCTTGACGAGTGGATGGGAGATCGTAGGTTTACCCCTGGGATCTCTTCTGTGTCCCTACTAGACAGAGGCACAGTAAACTAACCTTAAAAGGGCTATCTTCTGTGACCTAATATACAGAGGCACAGTCAACTAAACTAGTTCTGAAGAAGCCTACATATGGTAGGCGAAAGCGCTTAACCCTGGAAATATTTTAGTATTTTAAAAGAACTTTTGAATTTATCTGTATCATTTTTATGTGGTTCGTGAGTTTTTATGTGGTTCGTGAGTTGTTACAATAAACATCTGGCTTGAGTCGCTGTTGCTGTGTTTCCTCCGTTTGTTGCTTGAGAAGATAGCGGAGTGGTATTTACTTGTTTTGGGTTCGTTTTCCTCGCAACGTATTATTTCTAGAATTAATGGAATAATTGATTGTATGAGTTTAAATACCATCTGTAAACTGTTTTTTTTTTTTTGTATGAGGAAGTACAATCTATCTATTTGTATGGAAGCGCTAACTTATTTGATAATAAACACAGTTTTTTTTTACCTTTGGTTTGCCTTTAATGAATTCATGAATCTTTCAAAATTTATAAGGATGTAATCAGTGAAGGGAGAGGAATAGTATTTTTTTGTTTTCATTTAAACACAAGTCTTTTAAGATCCAGTAAAATTTATTACTTCCAAATTTATAGATTATTTATTAATCTTTCATGAATGGATTTCCAAGTGGATTGATAAGAGGAATTTAACCATAGAGATATTAAATTGAGAATTATGGATTTGGCATATAATTCAACAAGAAAAACTTAATTCATCTTCTTGTCAACTTTTAACATGCCAATCAAAGGATATTCTTGGCTTACTGGGGAATCAGAGAAAATTAAGAAGAGTAGAATAAATTTCTTAAAGATTTTTTATGAGGGAGAATAATTAGTGATTGCAAATAGAAAAGTGTTTTTGGTAGGATTATCTTTTCTATTAAAGTAAGTCTATCTTATATTGTAAAAAAATGTTGCAATAAATAATTATTTTAGTAACAGTGCCTATTAAATTTCTTTAATTTACTGCTATTGAGTCTTTTACAGTAGACTTAATTATAATTCCAAAAAAATTAATTTGTGAATTGTCACAAACAAAATTCTTATTGTCTCTTAAATAATTATTAACTTTTTTATTAATAAGTAACGTTTCTGTGTTATCAGGATTAAGCATTAAACCTGATGCTTTTTCAAAGTAATTAATAGACTTGATTAAAGTTTTTATTGACACTTCAACATCACCATTTGTTATTAAAATGTCATCTGCAAATAACTGAAATTTATAGAAATAACTATCATCTATCGAGAATACCTGAATTTTGCTATTATATCTAATAAAATTTGCAACAGGTTCAATTGCTACAGAAAATAATAGAAGTAACAAGGGACAACCCTGTTTTGTACCTTTTAATATTTTGAAAGAGCTAGAAAAAAGAGCTAAGTTTAATAATAGAGAATGAGTTACTATATAGATTAGATATAAGATTCAAAAATCTAGGTAAAATTCATATTGTTTAAGTGCTTTGAACAAATAATTCCAACTAATAGAATAAAAAGCCTTATTTATATCCAGATTTATTATAGTTAGTTCTCTTTTGTTTTTATTACCCAGATCTATTAAATTATTAAGCCTAATTATGTTATCTTGAACCTTTATATGTAGTATAAAACAAGTCTGTTCATCATTTAGTAATCCTGGCATAAAAGGTTCAATTTTCTTGCAAGAATAGACTAATAATTTATAATCAACATTTACTAATGAAGTAGGATGATAAGAAGATCATAAGTTAGAATCTTTATTTGGTTTCAAGATAGGAGATATCAGGAAATGTTTCCAGGAGGGGGATGGTTGACATATATTTAACTTGTTCAATAAATTTTAATAAGATATTTAAAATATTTGTTGAGAATGATATGTATAATTCTGGGACTATACCAAGACCAGGGGCTTTATTTGGTTTAAATTATTAATCTGATCTTTTAACTCCGTCAAAAATGGCTTACCAATTCTGGATCTTTGTCCTTTGGGTAATTTAAACTTTATATTGTCTTTCAAAAAGTCATTGATTATGTTGTTGATTTCTATGTCTGCTCTTTGTTATTAATTTCTTCATAATATTTCCTAAAACAGTATAGTATGTCTTTTAAACCAGTGTCTTTCTTTATTTTTATCACCTGGTTTAGAAATTATTTCTTTAATATGATTAGTATTTATATTTTCTTAGATCTAACAATCAACATATGTAAGCTTTTTGGGTTTATTGAGTAAGTTTGTAATTTCATTTTTTCCAGATTTATTGATATTATATGGTGAAGTACATCTAAATGTTTCTGATTTAATAGCTTCAACTCAGCATTTGCTGATTTGTCATAAGGATTTAAGTGTCTCTATATTAGACTGCAAAAACATCAACTCCTTATCCCACTCTTTTTTACATATGTACCAATTTTGAATTCTTCCATATAGATAATCTTTTAAAGAATCCCAGAGAATTACTCCTGAAAATTCTCCATTATTATTAATTTTAATGTCTTGATCTATTTCTTTTGGACACCATTCCTTAAAGTCTTTTAATTTTACTATATAAGCAGGGATTCTCAGATAGTAAATCAAATTATTTGGCTTTGATGTTAAGGTTGATGTAGTAGCATTGTAGTCAGATAAAGGATATGAAGTTTATCAATACATCTTCAATTTTAGTAAATAAACTACTAAAAGTAAAAAAAAAACTTTATCAATGTGTGTCTGGGTGCCAAATCTAAAAGAATAATGTGCAAAGTTAAGAGAGTTAGTTGATTTAATATCATAGGTAGCTCTGAAATGTTGAGAATTAATAAAATTATCTAAGTGTTTAGCTATTGAGGATAGCCTAGGAACCTTATCAGTAGTCATGTCTTTACTAGAAAGAATAGAGATAAAATCCCCTGCAATAATAAATTCACCTTTTGTATATAAGGTTATAATATTTAAATATTTCTTAGCAATGGTGGCTGCAATTCCAGGTATCCAGTAAGAATTCACAAAAGTATAAGGATTTTTGCCAATTTCTACTACTGCTAAACCCAACATGCCATTTTATCTGAATAATTATTTAATATTTTTGGCACAGATAATGAATTTTTCCAAATAATAAGAGTGATTCTCCTTTTTGATTTAAAATGAGAGTTCACAGGAGTTGAATAATCTTTTAACATTAATCTATCTCCATCTTCATTTAACAAATGCATTTCTTGTAAGAAAATTATGTGAGCCATATACAGTTTTAAATATTTGTTTAAGCTACTCATTTTCCAATGGATTATTAAGTCCATTGAAGTTTAGTAAGAGACAACTATACGTTGACATTCATAAGAACATATAAATGCACTGATTTAAGATGATTTAGCTTAAAATATAATAACCAAGTACTGCTAATTGTTATGAACAGCTACATAAAAAGGAAAATTTCAAATTTATATACATTCAAACCTGCAGTCATGGAATGAAAATTACTTGATTCAATGACATAATCATACAAATCACACACCAACCAAGCCATCCCAATGTCATCAAGGGAAACAGTTGCTAATGCTTTTTGATTTAAAATATTATTAATTATAACTAGAGCACACTCAATTTATGTTAAAAGGAGAAACAATATAAAGTATTAATTTGAAAAATATTAATATTTAAGATCATAGAAATATAAAATTGGAAATGTTAATAATAATTACTGATATTATGTATTTCTGAATAGATCAGAAATGTCCCAGAAATAATGCGTTTCAAATTTCTCTGTTTGGTCAAGGCATTTTATATAGTCATTTCTTCTAATTAATCCTACTATAGAAGATACTATAAATAACCTAGTATTTAAGCATTTATATGGAGGAAATAAATAAAACTGACAACACCTATAACACATTAACCTATAGACATAATAACACCAATATATATCAAGATAACGCATCAAAAAATTTTAATATTCATTTAATAACATGGGTAAAAAGGTTAAAGTAATAGAATATGGAAGTATAATTAAAAGGTGCTACAATTAAAAATTACATATTTGTGTACATTATATGTGCTTTTATATACATATTATATTTACATGGATTTACATACGTGTAACTCTTCTTCTTCTTTCGGCTGCTCCCGTTAGGGGTCGCCACAGCAGATCAACTGTTTCCATTTCTTCCTGTCCTTTGCATCTTGCTCTGTCACACCAACCACCTGCATGTCCTCTCTCACCACATCTTAGGCCTTTCTCTTTTCCTGTTACCTGGCAGCTTCATCCTTAGCATCTTTTTCCCAATATACTCTGCATCCCTCCTCAGCACATGTCCAAACCAATGTAATCTTGCCTCTCTGGCTTTGTCTCCAAACCTTCCAACCTGGACTGACCCTCTAATATACTTTTTCCTAATCCTGTTCATCCTCATCACACCCGGTGCAAATCTTAACATCTTCAACTCTGCCACGTCAATCTCTGACTCCTGCCTTTTTGTCAATGCCACTGTCTCCAACCCATATAACATAGCTGGTCTCACTACCCTCTTGTAGACCTTCCCTTTCACTCTTACTGGTACTCATCTATCACAAATCACTACTGACACTCTTCTCCACCCACTCCATCCTGCCTATACTCTCTTCTGCACCTCTCTTCCACACTCACCATTACTCTGAACTGTTGATCCCAAGTACTTAAACTCATTCACCTTTGCCACCTCTACTCCCTGCATCCTCACCATTCCTCTATCCTCCCTCTCATTCACACACATATATTCTGTCTTAGTCCTGCTGACCTTCATTCCTCTTCTCTCTAGAGCATATCTCCACCTCTCCAGGGTCTCCTCCACCTGTTCCCTACTCTCACTACAGATCAAAATGTCATCTGCAAACATCATAGTCCACGGGGTCTCCTGTCTGATCTTATCTGTCCATCACCATTGCAAATAAGAAAGGGCTGGGCTCAGAGCTGATCCTTGATGTAATCCCACCTCCACCTTAAATGCATCTGTCACTCCCACCGCAGATCTCACCGCTGTCACACTACCCTCGTACATATCCTGTACCACTCTTACATACTTCTCTGACACTCCCAACGTCCTCATACAATACCACAACTCCTCTCTAGGCACCCTGTCATATGCTTTCTCTAAACCCACAAAGACACAATGCAACTCCTTCTGACCTTCTCTGTACTTCTCCATCAACACTCTAAGAGCAAACATTGCATCTGTAGTGCTCTTTCCTGGCATGAAACCATACTGCTGATCACTAATCATCACCTCCCTTCTTAACCTAGCTTCCACTATCTTTCCCATAACTTCATGCTGTGACTGATCAGTTTAATCCCTCTGTAGTTACTACAGCTCTGCACATCACCCTTATTCTTAAAAATTGGTACCAAAACACTTTTTCTCCATTCCTCAGGCATCCTCTCACTTTCCAAGATTTCATTAAACAATCTAGTTAAAACTCCACTGCCATTTCACCTAAACACCTCCATGCTTCCACAGGTATGTCATCAGGCTGAACAGCCTTTCCATTCTTCATCCTCTTCATAGCTATCCTTACTTCCTCATTGCTAATCCACTGCACTTCATGATTCACTATCCGCACATCATCCAACCTTCTTTCCCTCTCATTCTCTTCATTCATCAACCCCTCAAAGTACTTTTTCCATCTGCTCAACACACTCTCCTTGCTTGTGAGTACATTTCCCTCATTATCCTTTATCACCCTTACCTGCTGCACATCTTTACTAGCTCGGTCCCTCTGTCTAGCCAATCGGCACAGGTCCTTTTCTCCCTCCTTAGTGTCCAACCTTTTATACAACTATTCATACACCTTCTCCTTAGCCTTCGCCACCTCTCTCTTTGCCATGCACCTTATCTCATTATATTCTTGTCTACTTTCTTCATCTCTTTGACAATCCCACTTCTTCTTCGCCAACCTCTTTCTCTGTATACTCTCCTGTACTTCTTCATTCCACCACCAGGTCTCCTTGTCCTCCTTCCTCTTTCCAGATGTCACATCAAGCACCTTTCTAGCCATCTCTCTTACTAGCTCTACTGTAGTTACCCAGCTATTTGGTAACTCTTCACTGCCACCCAGTGCCTGTCTTAACTCTTCCCTGAACATCACCTCACAATTACCCTTTTTCAATTTCTACCATTTGATCCTTGGTGCTGCCCTCACACTCATCCTCCTCTTCTTGATCACCAATGTCATCCTACACACCACCATCCTATGCTGCCTAACTACACTTTCCCCTGCCACCACTTTACAGTCTCCAATCTCCTTCAGATTGGCCCTTCTACATAAGATATAATCCACCTGTGTGTAACTGTGTGTTGTTAATTATGAGTAGATGATATGTATATTAACAGTTAAGAGAGTGAATATGTTCTATGTATCTATGTATGAGAATAAATATACAAATGAGTGAATGTTTTTAAGTGAATGTTTGTATTATGGATGTATGTATGTTACTATCAATACCTCTAATACTTGGAATATACATTTAACATCTAATTTCTGTGCATGAAGCATTCTGTTATGATTATATTTTAAGTATCATGTACTTACAAATTTGCTTATAGTACTTTTCATTGCCATATTCTGAAATGTGCAGATCAAGTTTTTGTATTCATCATACCAATGGGAGATGAAAAATGCTTGAAATTATATATATAAAAGTCAGTTTAGTATAAAAAATACATACTTCACTAATAAATGCAAAACATTTCAAAGAATTAAATTCGCTCATTAATATTATTTTCCAATAATTAGCAAAGAAATTCTGAATAATTAAGGAAATGGACATTGAGCAGATTGAGGTGTTTTAAGCATCTTCTCCTCTAAACTGTTTCATATAGCCCAGAAGACAACAGCTTATATTAAAGTATAAGTAAAGTAATGTATACAGATGCTGTTAGATGCAAATTAATATCTATATATAAGTCAAATAAATATACTTCTCTCAGAGCAAGTTTATAATCACTGTTAGTTTCCAGTCAAATGTCTGTAAAAATCATTTTGTATAAAAAAAAAAAAATCTTTTAGTAACCAGTGTGCAGAGGTGTGAACCATATGTTATCCCATATAAGATATGCTAGCTTCCTGCATGCTTGTTTTCATTTGCATTTTAGTAATGAAGTGTACCCTGTGTTTAACCTTACAGTTTTGTTGCATTGCACAGCTATTTTGGGCATCACATCAGGTGTTAGATTTCACAATTGCATTTCAAGGAAAGCATTGGGACAACTGTGTATTGAAGTAATATCAAAAGCTTATGGGGGTATTTAGTTTTTGTACGAAGTTGGTTATACCTTGTGTAAATACATCTGTAGACCCCTTATTTATTAATAGACAAATGTGGTCTGTGTATATATGTATTTCAATTTGAGTGTGTTTTTGCATGTGGATGAACTTATGTATATAGAATTGCAATGTATCATCATTTACGTAAGTACAGATCCTTAATCTGTATCTTATCAACTTTCAGATGATTAGTAGCTCTCTATAACAATATTTCAATACACTGCCAGATGTTATGTATGGCACATGTCATTCTCTGTTTACTATGCTATCAGCTTCATCCATGCTATGCATTTGTAAGAATTCTGTATTCAACCAACAGTCTTGATGCTTAACTACCTCTTTGTATTATATCTCAGGTCTTCCATTATCTGTGGATCACCCATGGACTATGTGTCTGTTATATTTATATGAGATTAAACCTTTAGGTGTGCCACTTTCTGTTACAAGAAACAGATCAGGTATTTTACTTATTAGATCTTATTTAATAATAAAACTATCTATTCTTGTGAAAATCTGTATTCCAAGGGAGCCCAGGCAGAAAATATCAGATAGCCCTTGCAAAATGCAAAAGTTAGAAAATGTCAGTAATATAACACATAGCTAGCAAAGAAGTTAATTGTTTGTACTTGCATAAATGAAATGTGAATATGAAACAATATATTAGGCAAGTGACAATAATGGATCAGTTAAGGAAAATAACCTTTTAAAATATCAGGACTCACAATGACAAGTCCTGAAATGTTTAGACTGAATAATCAAAAATACAGTCTGACAGTGTGTAAATATTGTGTGTATAATATAACAGGCAGCATGTTACAGAACCAGAGAAACTGTAGAGGAAATTATATTGCTGTAATAGGTAAGTCTTTGTTTATCAAATGTATTCTGCATGGCAGTGATTGTCTAATTCATTACTATTATAGTTATATTCGTTTTTTCAGCTTCTTTCATGACACATTAAAATCAGTAATATTGTTTTAAACAAGCATTTTCATCACTATAAATGACATATTTTTCTTTATTGTGATAATCTGCTGCATTAATATATTATATTTACACTGTACTTATATAATGGATGCAACTTTCACTGAACTATAATTAGGATGACCACAAGGTGTCTTTAAACCTGTAGATGTCTTCTTTTTCTCCTTCCCACTGCATTCTTCTTTCCTTTTCTTTTTTTCATTATTCCATTTCTTAAAAGGTAATGAGCATAAAACTACATGGATATGTTTTAAAATTAACTAGATTCATTTTTCAATGTTCAATTTTTGTGTTTCTGGTGCTTGTTTTAACATTCAAAAAGTTCACTTCCTGTAAATGAGGTTGAAATTCAAAATGCATTTCCTGCAGCACAGGCATCTGAAACATGCAATCTAGACTGTTATAAGTTGAAAAACATCTCAAGGTATGTGAAAAAAAAACATTCTAAACCAATTCAACTAATACTAGGCAGGAAAAGGGACTGAAAACAAGCAGTTACCGTAAAAAAAAACAGTCACTATTATCTCTAATTCTTTGAATAAGAGCCCAAGTAATGAACAAGCACCACACAAGTTAAACCTATTAAAGGAAAGTGAAGTAGTGTATATAAATGATTTTCATGTAGCCAAAACCATTCAACACAACACCCACTGCACATAGATAAAGTTTATCACATACACCCACATTCGCCAAATAGAATAACCAAAAATAAAAAAACAGATTACTTGACATTATGTATAGAAAGTATATATAAATTAAGTGAGTTAGTTAAACATGTTACCATACACCCCCCACACACATACACACTATTCTCTATTTCGAAAATAAATGTTTGAGAGGACTTAAAATACTAAAGAGATATAAATATTAATATATATACATACTATCTCAGATATTGTCAATACACCCCCTACCACATACATACTACTTATGTTTGAAAATAATGTTAGAGAAAATTAAAATAAAATAATAAAGGGACTTACAGTAATAGTAGTAATAACAAATATATATACTATTTCAGATGCTAAAGAAAAGGTATTTAGATAAAGTATAATTTTTTTGTTTCACCTTGTATTTGATGATGAACTCTAATAGATGACAACTGTAACAGATGATAAAATTGAATACAAGTGAGAAAGCAATTTAGGCAAAATAGCAAATGAGAACAACATTAATTTTCTTTAATTTGTTTACTATTTTTATCTTCAAAGACCAGACATTTATTGTTGCTTGTCTCTTTAAGCTGACAAGAGTACAATCCATATTTTCTGATTTATCAAAAAAGTTTCTTTTTCTGAGAAAAGTCCACTGCATATTCTAGAGAATTAAAAGTTTTCTAACTTCTGGTAAAAAGATCCTAATTCTGGCTGGAAAAAAATAGTTGAGCTTTAATGTTTATCTTCTTTAAGTCTTTTATGAATGGCAATCATGCTTTCATTTTGGCCATAACAGATGCAGTATAGGCATTGTCAAAAATGATAGTGTTACTATCCATTTTTATCAGAGAATTAGCCCAGGCAGTCTTCAGTACCAGGTCCTTCTGCTGGCTGGAGAAAAAATTTACAATAATTGATCTGGGGACCAGAGGATTTTTCTTCAAAGAAGAATTCAAAAGACATCTATGTAAGAGAGAGTTTCTGGTAGATTTTGAATTTTAGGCATCCATTTAGTTAAAAACTGCAACATATTGTCTCCTTCTTCCTTTTCTGGCATTCCATATATCCAAATAGTATTTCTTCTAGATCTACTTTCTGGGTCCTCTAGTTTTTTTTCATAAGCAAAATATTTTGTTTTAACAGGAATGTGTTGTGATTCCCACTCTTTGCTATTCTGCTATCCATGCCGTGTTATGTGTAACAAACACACTAAAACCAATCAAAACTAATGCAAAACAGGTACAAAAACAAAAAGGGGACCTCCTTTGAAACAAAAACACCATTTAATTAGATACCGAGTAGTTTTGTCTTAACATAGTTTAAAAAGACTTCATTGGAGTAAACAGATGAAACCAAACCACACAAAATTTAAAAAGGCATGCAGCCAATAAGAAGCTGCCATGTAAGAATATATTAATTAGTCATGCATATTCAATAGTTGACCCAACATGAGTATTTAAAGGTGTATTATATGTATGTAAAATTATTTAAAAAAATTCATATAAATTTTCTTCTGATGAATTACCCTCCAACATAAAAATATAACAAAATAAATCAAAATAGAATTATAAAAATTGTACATAAATGAATAACTGGCTGTTTATTAAAACATTTAAACACAATCTGCTTTATATTTTAACACACTGCTCAGTGAGGCCACATCATATAAAACCTGGTACAACCATGGCATTGAGCCTGAGCTGCCAATTATATTCCTTTAATTCTAACAAAGTATCCACATCCCCACATAAAGGTATAATTAGGACCCTGTCAATTACAAAGAAGAAGAACTTATTAAAATTTGGGCAATAAATAGTATGCCTATAATGGGCATTGGTCTTCTTCATTTTCTTAATATCATAATAGTATTCTCTAATTCTGTCCTTTAATTTCCTGATTGTTTTCCCCGTGTAAAATGTGTTACAAGATCCACAGCTAACTAAGTAAACCACACAAGTGCTATTACAATTTCACTTCCTCAGGCTGGCTAGTGTCCTCCCAGAATTGCGCACAATATATGGGCCCTCATGGATGTATCTACACATCCTACAGCATCCACGTTTTTGCATTTTATTGTGGGTTAACACTATCTTGGCTGGCATTGCTTCCAAAAACATTTCAGTGTTCTTACCTTTAGAATAAACTACTATTGGGGCTGCCCCAAGGTATTTTTTGCATTCATTGATGAAAACCATATCCCACAACCATTTAACACCATTAACATACTGCTGAGTGTTAATACTGACAGATATAATAAACAATGGGGTAGTGGCATCAAATGTCCTGTGGTAATGATAATCAGTGGGGCTGATATTCCTATTCACCTCCTCCGCAGTGTCATAAACCTTCCTCAGAATGGGGCCAAACTGTGTTACAGAAGGCAGCAAAGAAAGAAATGGACAGTGAAGGTGGCAAAACATAACATGGGGGTTGGAATTGTGAATCTTCTCTATAAATAAAATAACCTTGAGCAACCACTACAAAGGGCATCTTATTAAATAAAGAAAAAAGAAAAAAGTTGTTAGATACTGGCTATGCAAACTGATCCAAAGATACAGTACCTTGTAATTAGAAATGAGCCATTGTAAAAGACAAATAAGGTTTTGTAAGGCTGTTGGTTACCACATAATCGTATCACTAGTGGAAGAGAATAAAACACTTAACCTCACAGTGTACTTCATTTTACACCAGAGAAAATGTTTTTATATGTTGTGCAATGACAAGTGAATTTCTAACCTTCTGAAAGGTGAAATGTTATTTTCCTATTATCAAATTGTACAATAACTCATAAATAAAAGATCCATTAGTTGCATCTCAAAAAGATCATTGCCACAGCATAGAAAATATTAAAACTTATCACAATATTGGCACACTGCTAAAGTTCATTAGTTATATGTTCAGAAGTAATCATTCAATTATAATATAAATAAGACTGCAAAATAATATTCACATGGGTGTAGTAAAAAAGGCCTATGATTGCAAACATTTTCTTTCTTACAATAGACTTTTCATTCCATGTGTTTTCTTGAGTTTCTTAAATGCAGTAACATCTGATGGACTAGAAAAAAAATCACTCCTCCCAAAACAATGAAAAATACTCTTAAAATATATCAAATTAAATTAATTAGCCCTAGTCCCCTTGAAATTAAATAAGCAGACACAACAGCAACCGTGAGCATTTATAAATTCCACATGGCAAGACATTGCTATCTCTAAAGTTCACATAGCTGCCATTCATCATTTTAGTTCTTTGAAAATAACATTGAAGGAAAAAAGCTATCTGAGCTCAGAAACTCTTAAAAGAACTTACAGATAATGTCCCTGCTCTATATTCATCAGAGTAAAGCCTCCTGGGAATGTCAAAACTGTGAGAACTTTGAAGATAAGCAGAAAGATGTGGTAGCAAGCAAACTGGTAGAACTGTTATATTTGTAAAAATATGGATACTGTATTTTTTATTACAGGTACAGTCATGCCAAAGAGGTCTCAGAAAAGATTCTGTTATGACTGCAGTTATTTAGAGCTAAGGATTAGCAATGGAAAAATACAAGTTAAGCAATGCCACAGTGACTTCAATTCCTTATGCAATGCATTAGTAGAGATGGATATTAAAATCAGATGGGTAAAACACATGGACATTTCTAAAATCATCACAAAGCAGTTATGACAGAAATTACCACTTTGGATCACTGTTTGATACTGTAAAACATATTTATTACTATTGAATACAATTTAAAAATGACAGTAGACAATGTTTGGAGAAAATCTGTTTACTCACTGTGTAATAACGGTAATTCATATCTGAGTGTGGGTTACAATGGGAATTACTCATGCCTGACTTGTAGATTTAGTCACTTTGGCTTCAACTTTGTGGTATAACCATGAAAGTTGTTAGTAATTCACACAATAATCAAAAGTCTAAATAGATTTTTGTTATAAACACACACACACACACACACACACACACACACACACACACACATACACTTTGATACTTTACTTATTGCTTAATCTTGAAATTCTGCAGTATTATTTCTTATGTAACAGCACTGCTAGTCTGAGAATATTATGAAATAATATGTTTGTACCTAATCAAGAGAGTGCTTAGGGGGTCCATTTACCCTCCCCAAAGTCAGAATTTATACCACTCTTTTAGATAGCCTAGCAGGAATTTGTTGGGATAGGGATGAATTATTAGGACAGAATAAGGCTAATAATGATGCCCAGGAGGAAAATCTGAGAAGCAGTGTAAATCAGTGATGTAGCAGTGTGCTGTGACAGTCTTCAGACTCATGCCTCTCAACTTCTTAGAGTAAGACATTTGGACAAAGCTATAAATGAAAGAGGGACAAAGGCCTAAAATTAGGGGTAATTTTTAAGTATTGCTCTTACAAGCTTAGAAAGTTGACAGAATAACGTTTTACATTAGCACACATTTTCTGAAGGATATGAAGTCTGAAACTCAGATGTTTGTCATTATTTTCAAACTTCAGTCTTTAATTACTTACCATTAATTTGCCAGAAAGCCAAAATTTTATGAAAAAAGACCAAAAATATGATGCCAAAATCTCAGCATTCTGCAAAAAATCTTTACCGTTGAGAGGTATGCGAAACTGCAAACAGAAGTGCTGAGTTCAGTGTGCCTGTGCACGTAAGACAGTTGAGTTTTTGCAGGATAAGCTGTTTGGATTTGATGGTGTGCTCTCCTTTCTGAAGCTATGAGCCTAGCTGTTGACAATACTGGGAATTCACAGGCTGGTACAGTATCCCTCACATAGTCACTATTTGTCATTTCATCCAGTAAGGATTACAAACTCACTGTTCAAAGGTGAAATGGTATTTAGAGGAGCCCTGTGTATGTGCTCTCTGGAGTGCTGGAGCCACATATCAATACAGGATGGCACGAGCACAGAACACTGCCTGCATTCTAAAACTAAACCTCCTGTAACCCAGACTGAATTACTTATATAAATTGACATCCATAGTGAAACCTGAACCCCAAAGCCTGTACATACAGCTAGCTAAAGACGGTATATTTAAATTATACTTGCCCAGGAGAAATTAGCTGTCTCTATGCTGTTTACTAACCTGGCTGATCATTCATCCTACAAACCACAAGGCATTTGGAACTCCTTCCCAAATGCTGGTCACCAGTGTGATGGGAATAATCTGTTGTGAAGGGATTCATAGTAACTGACATTCTGACTGCACCAGAATACATTGCAAAACTAACTGTTCATTCCCTTAACTTCTCTTTTCATATCTGTCTTATCATTTTTTAAGCTACAGTTTACTTTTCTGTCTGTAAATTATCACTAAACTGAAAAACACCTCAGCTTGGTCTTTTGCCTGTAGCCATCGTGCTATAAAATCATTAATTGATATTGTATGTTATTTCTCCATTCAATAATTAGCCAATTTATGTTAATTTCTCTCTTGTTTTTATCTTAAATCCCTATGTTCATGTAAGGCATATTTAAAAACATTTAAAAATCATGTAAATGTGCTCATGTACAGATGGTTTTACACTCCAATTATAAATGTACATCATGTGTAACTTAAATGTGGAGCTTTTCTTCCCAGGCTTCTGCTGAAAATGGGCTTTTCCCAGTCGGATTTTTCCCGGTCAACAAAGACAAATAAGTAAATAAAAAATGTTTCTGCAATGATGCAGCCCCCCTTGTGCCCACCATATGAGGACCTATATCTCCAGCACCCTCCTCCAAATATATTACAATCAAGATCGTTCTGTTTTGAGGCTAAGGGGAAAACCTCCTTAACCATAAAGTTCCACAATCTCAGCAAATTACAGCTGCAGTGGGTAACTAATCTGAATTTGATTTAAAAAGTTTGCTGAAACATGCTCTGAACAGATACACACTCAAGGGTGCTAGCTTGCGCTGCATTTGAATTGTTTTACTGCTGTTTTAGGTGCTTTTCTGTAAAAAAAAAAAAAAAAAAAAAAAAAGTTCTAAGCTTGTTTCCTACCTTTCTTGTAACTAGTCTAGTCCAGATGCAGATTTGCTATATCCAGGACTGTTTGTAAGCTTCTGAGCCCTCCCAAACCTTTCTGTGTTGGAGGGAAGCCTTCTAGCTTATCAGTGGGAGTGGTAAGCCTATCTTCCACAAGAGGAGTGGTTTCTGGCCCAGAAATTGTAGTTTATTGGCTGTTTGGGTAGTTTTTCCATCCCTTTCAACTTTCTAGTATAAAAGCCCGTATTTGCCTGGGTTTACTTTTGTTTAAGCTCTGCCTAGCGGCACTAAGCTGAGGTAAACTATTACTGGTGTCAGAAAGTCTGCTCTTCAGTTTTTGCCTTGAATCTTGCTAGTTCTTTCTCTCTTGCACTTCAAATAGCTTAATCACTTTGCACTTCAACAGGTTTTTGTAGCAAGTAGCAAAGACTGGAATGGCTAGCCAAGAGGAGAAGGTCAACACCTGCACTACACCACAAGGAACACATAGCCCTCCAGAACATCCACCATCACATCTCTCATATAAAAACACAAACCACATACCTACCTTCATGGAGAATCGCAATAGAAATTTACCCAAACAGCAGAGACCTCCAAGATAGAAATGCACTCAACCACCACAACACAGCACAAGCCACAGAACACATCACCTCTACAGTGTGCTCCTCAGTGTAAGCCCCTAAGGCTAAACACCTTGCCCAATACACTAATCATAGGTGATTCAACAGTGTGGCACACAGATGTCCCACTCACTAGGTTGAATAAGGAGAAGGAAACAGTCAGCTGTCTATCAGATGCTAGAATCCAACACATAACACATGCACTCAGGACACTCCACAACAAATACAAGTATGACTCTGTCATTGTCCATGTGAGTGTGAATGGCCTGAGATGCACCTCCCTTGACTACATGAAAAGAGATATGGTGGAGCTCTCAGATTATGTGGCCCAGGCAGGTATGACCTTAGCCCTGAGCAGTATCCTACCATCACCCAGAATGATATCACAGTACAAACAAAAAATGATTGACTTCAACAATTGGCAAAGTTTCTGGTGTCATCCTAAGGGGATCCAGTATCTGTCTGCTTGGGACGACATGATTGACAAACCTCGATGCTTTGCCAGAGATGGCCTGCATCTGTCACCCCTGGGTTTCTGGGAACTGGCTAAGGCTCTTTCCACCCCTATAGTGCCTTTTTTAGGCAGTGTTCCAAAGACCAAATTACTACCATAACAGCTATAAATAAATGCAGTCTGAGGGTCATGCTGCTCAACGCTAAAAGACTAAATCTCAAGATGCACTCGCTCGAAGAACTCCTCAAAATTGGGAACATCGACATTTGTGCTGTAACAGAGACTCGGTTTAAAGTGGCAGAAAGCACCCCTGCACTACCATGCTATAACTCATTCCACACCTTTTGGCCCTGAAACATAGACCATAGCTCCAAAGGCAGTGGTGTTTCCATATTCATAAAGGATATACACATCTCCAGACTAGTAGCCCAGCATAACGCATCATGTACAACTAACATTGGGCAAGATGGCGATCCAGGTCATAGCCTGCTATAGGTCCCCAATCATCCCTAGACTCTCACTCCACATTCCTAAGCACCCTGGAATCCATCAAGGTCTAACCCAACACTCTCATACGAGGAGACTTCAGCTACCCCTCCATCAACTGGGAGAACTACTCAAGCACCAATACACTGGCCCAATGCTTCTTGGAATTTATCAGTTCCAATGCCCTGGACCAAATCATTCTGACCCCCACTAGAGGAAGCAACATCCTTGACCTGGTTATTACTAACATGGGCAACCGTTGCTCTACAACAGTTGTCAATCCCTCCCTGGTCAGATCTGACCATAAACTAGTCACCATGGAAATCCACATCTCACTCACACCCCCCGCAAATGTAACCACCTTGAAAAACTTCTCCAAACCTGACTTTGAGCTCCTAAAAACAGAGGTGGCTAACTTCACAGCACCCATGCCAATGGAAAATACCTGCATGACTGCCGAATCATACACCAATGCACTGTATGAACATGTACATAAATGCATGGAACTAGCCATACCCAACAGAACCAAGACTCTCCTCCAAAAAAAGGAAGCCAATCTGGTGGTCCCCTGTCATTAATAAACTCTACAACAGAAGGAAGAAACTGTTGTAGAAAAAGGTGAAGTCCCAAGACTGGAAAAACTCCCTTATTAGCCTCAACAAAAAGTTGAGATCCCTCATCAAATCCTCTAAAGCCAGCTATGAAAGCAGAATTGTGGCAGACACTAAAAACAATCGCAATGCCTTCTATAGTTATATCAAGAACCTCCATGGCAATACCCAAATTTGCTCTGAGTTACTGCACAATGGTACCTCCTATACTGAGCCAACAGATATTGCCAACATACTGGATGACAGATTCAGTGCCAAGTTTGCCCCTCTCTCCCCCCCTAAAGGACCAATCACAATACCGGAAGAATACCAGGCACCCAGCATTACTGCAGCACAGATTACAGCTGCATTGCCCAAGGCCAAGAATACAACTTCCTTGGAACCCAATAGTATCCCTGGCTGTGTTCTGCAAGAACTACAAAGTGAAGTGGCACAACATCTGAATGCTCCGTTCAGTCACAGCCTCACCTCAGGCTTTGTCCCTACTGAATGGCACACTGCTACAGACAGCCGTCTCCATAAAGGGGGAGCAACTACAGACCCTGGGAATTATCACCCTGTTAGCTTGACAAGTCTGATATGTAAAGCTATGGAGCGCATCATCATGGACCTGATTAACAAAGCTATAGAAAATCTTCAAACTCTAGACCCCGCTCAATTTGGCTTTGTGAAAGGGAGATCATGCCTGCTCAACATGGTCGACTTCTTTGAGTCAGTCACCAGGGCTGTGGATGATAGTAAGGCAGTGCATACAGCCTGCCTCGATCTGGCCAAGGCCTTTGATACCATTTCTCACTTGGGAATTATTGATAAACTCACCAAACTAGGCATCAACCCCTATATCACTATGTAGATTGCAAATTGGCTCACAGATAGATCACACAGTGTGAAAGTAGTACACTCCAAATCAGACTGCCAACCACTCACAAGTGGAGTCCCACAGAGATCGGTCCTGGGTCCTCTCCTGTTTGGCATCAACTTCTCAGAAGTCCAGGCCAACACAAAGGGACTCTGGCTGATCAAGTTCACAGATGACTGCAAGCTGGGAGCTATTATTAACTCTCCAAGTGATGCAGAGATCCTACAGAAAGGCCTCACTGAGAACAATGACCGGTGTCAAAACCATGGCCTTAAGCTTAATGCCAAAAAAATGTGTCATCATCCCCTTAGGTAAAAACTCAGTTCCCACTAATTACCACATCAATGGGAGCCCACTGAACACTGAAGGTGTTATAAGAGATCTGGGGATGCAGGTTGACAGCACCCTCTCCTTCGACCACCACATTTCCACTGTGGTCAGAAAGTCCTTCTATGTGGCACATCTCATTACTAAGGGTTTTAGGAAGAAAGAGGTAATTGTATTGCTTTGTTTCATAGGTTCATAGGTTCATAGGTAGGTACTAGGCTATCAGCCCGAGGGCCTACGTAAGCCTAGCCAGCAAGGTTCCATAGCTTATGCCACCCAATAATGTTATTTTCCTGTGCCACTGTCCAGCAGAGACACAGAAGTGATCCCCAGGGTGTATTTTCTATTTCCCATCCACTCATCAAGATTTTTCTTGAAGAGTGCTAATGAAGAACTGTGCTTGACATAGATGGGTAGCTTGTTCCAGAGTATAGGAAGTCTCTGGGACAGGAATCTATCCCTCCAGCGTGTCCTGTTTATTGTGGTAACAAGGTTTAGGTCCCTAGAGCATGTAGCTCAGAGAGATTGGGATTTCTTTAGGTGTAGCATGTCCAACACCTCTGGGTTTGACATAGCTTTATATGTTAGGCAGAGATCACCTCGGAATAGGCGATATGCTACGGAGTAAAGCTGGAGTTTTTTGAGGAGGTCAGTGTAGGGCATTTGTTTGAGGCCAGTAATCCTCTTTGTGAGGTACTTCTGTGGTCTTTCCAGCTGCTGCAGATGTCTTGTGAGGTACATTCCAAAAGGGGCATTGTACTCTGTAATGGGTCTAAAGAGTGACGAGTAGAGGGGAACAATGACCTCATGTTTCAGGACATGGAATCCAGAATGGGGCATTGCTGTCTTATGGAACAGTTTTTTTAGTATCTTAGGACAACATATAAGGGGCTTGCAAGTTTTCTGGCAAATATGTTTATAGGTTTACAGGTACGTACTAAGCTAGCTGTCCTTGGGGGTTATTTTAAGTTCATAGGTGTTTACTAGGCTAACAACCACAAGGCCTTTTTTATGTCTAGCCATGCATCCCTAATCTCTGAAAAGTTATTTTACCCTTGATAAGTGCAAGCAGGATTTGAGAAATGAACCATTTACAGGTTACCTGTGTCCATTAGAGACATAGATGCCAAACCAGGGATGAATTTCTGGTTTCCCATCCAATTGTCCAAGTTACACTTGAATTGGGTTAGGGAAGAACTCTGCTTCACATGGATGGGGACCCTGTTCCATAGATGCGGTAGTCTCAGGGATACATACCTATCTCTCCAGTAGGAACTATTCATATCACAGGCTGAGTCTTTCTAATGGCATTTGACATGCATATTTACAGGTAATCCATCCGTATTGGGTCAGAGGATGCCTTGTATGCCAGACAAGGTTACCCTTTAGCAGTCTGTAGAATACTGAATGTGAAGAAATTAGACACTGTTATTTGTACTAGCATGTCTGACTGAGGTTTTGTGCATAATTTCAGATTGTCTTGTGTATTGTATGCAAGCATGACTACCTATGATATTGTAAAGAAGTTCTTACTTGTTGATTTATGATCCATTTGAACAGAATGGTTTTAAAGACTTGAACATTGTACTTTTACATTTCTAACTGCGCAGGTTTGTGAAGAGAGATTCTAAAGGCAAACTGTCTCAGATTCAGCTGATCAGCAATACATTTGCCCAATGTTTCCTGGAATTCATTAATTCCAATGCCCTGGACCAGCTCATTCTTACCCACACTAGAGGTAGCAAATTCCTTGACCTGGTCATTACTAACACGGGTGACCATTGCTATACCCCAATAGTCAATTCCTCCCTGGTTAGATCCAATGACAAACTAATCACCTTGAAAATCTACATCCCTCCCACCCCACCCCACAAAGGTAACCACCATGAAAAACTTCTCCAAAGCTAACTTTTGGCTCCTAAAAACAGAGGTGGCTAACTTTACGGCACTCATGCAAATGGAAAATAGTTGCATGACCTCCAAATCATACACCAATGCACTGTACAAACACATACACAAATGCATGGATCTTGCCATACCCAATAGAACCAAGATGCTCTTCTCCAAAAAAAGAAAGCCAATCTGGTGGTCCCCTGCCATAAAAAAACTCTACAACAGAAGGGGGAAACTGATGTGGAATAAGGTGAAGTCCCAAGACTGGAAAAACTCCCTTAACAGCCTCAACAAAAAGTTGAGATCCCTCATCAAATCCTCTAAAGCTAGCTATGAAAACAGAATTGCAGCAGATAGTAAAGACAACCACAAGGCCTTCTACAGTTATGTAAAGAATCTCCACAGCAATACCCGGATTTACCTGAGCTACTGCACAATGGTACCTCCTATACTGAGCCAAAAGATATTGCCAATATACTGGCCGACAGATTCAGTGCTAACTTTACCCCCCCAAAGGACCAGTCACAATACCAGTAGATTGCTAGGCACCCAGTATTACTGCTGCACAGGTTAAAAACAGCACTGTCCAAGGCCAAGAATACAGCTTCTGTAGGACCAGACAATATCCCTGGCTGTGTTCTACATGAACTACAGAGTTAACTGGCATGTCACCTGTGCGCCCTGTTCAATCACAGCCTCACCTCAGGCTTTGTCCCTAACAAATGGCACACTGCTGCAGTCATCCCTCTCCACAAAGGAGGAGCGACTACAGACCCAGGGAACTATTGCCCCATTAGCCTGATGAGTCTGATATGCAAAGCTATGGAACACATCATCATGGACCTAATAAACAAGGGTATAGGGAATCTCCAAACTCTGGATCCCACACAGTTTGGTTTTGTGAAGGGTAGCTCATGCCTGCTCAACTTGGTTGACTTCTTTGAGTCAGTCACGAGAACTGTGGATGAAGGCAAGGTGGTTCTTACAACCTACCTTGATCTGGCCAAGGCCTTTGATACCATTCCCCGCTCAGGAATCATAGAAAAACTCACTAAGCTAGGCACCAACCCCTATATCACTAGATGGGTTGCAAACTGGCTCACAGATAGAACCCACAGTGTGAAAGTAGCTGACTCCAAGTCAGACTACTGACCAGTCGCGAGTGGAGTCCCTCAGGGTTTGGTCCTGGGTCCTAACCTGTTTGGCATCAACTTCTCAGAGGTCCAAGCCAATACAAAGGGACTCAGGCTGACAAAGTTCACAGATGACTGCAAGTTGGGAGCTTTTATTAACTCCCCAAGTGATATTGACATTCTACAGAAAGGCCTCATTGAGACCAACGTCTGGTGTCAAAACCATGGCCTTAAGCTCAATGTAAAAAAATATGGCATCATCTCCTTTGGAAAAAAAAAACAGTTCCCATGAATTACCACATTGATGGTAGTCCACTGAACACAGAAGGTGTTATAAGAGATCTGGGAACACAGGTTAACAGCAACCTCTCTTTTGACCACCACATTGCCACTGTGGTCAGAAAGTCCTTCTATGTGGCACATCTCATTACTAAAGGTTTTGCATCCAGGAAAAAAGAGGTCATTGTATCCCTCTACTCTTCCCTCATTAGGCCAGTCATCAAGTACAATGCCCCATTTGGCATGTACCTCACTAGACACCTGCAACAACTGGAGAGGCCACAAAGGTACTTCACAAAGAGGATCCTAGTAATTAAACACGTCCTATATGGACAGACTCAAACAAACTCCAACTATTCTGTCTCATATCGACTACTTAGTGGTGATCTCTGCTTGACTTACAAAGCCATGTCTGACCCAGCTCTTTTAGAAATGCTACATCTAAAGAAATCCCAATCCCTCCACACCACACTCTCCAGCGACTTCAACCTCATTACCATAATCAACAGAACAAGCTGGAGGGACAGGTTCATAACCCAGAGATTGCCCATGCTATGGAATAGACTTCCCATACATGTCAAACAGAGCACCTCACTGGCCCTCTTCAAGAGAAATCTTGATGAGTGGATGGGAAATAGAAAATTCACCCCGGGATCACTCCAGTGGCTCTACTCGACAGAGTTGGGTGGCACGATGCCAGAGCACTTCTATGGTCTAGGCTTGTAAAGGCTCCAGGGCCATTAGCCTAGTACATACCTATGAACCTATGTCATCGGAATGTTGACAGTTGCTATGTATTACTGTCAGAAGCTGAAAGACAGGAAGGAATTTTTAGAAAACTGCTGGTTCAATTTTAAAATATAAAAGGAAAATTAGAACTGAAACAGTTGACAGTTGGGCTAGTCTATAAAAGAGCTTACTGAAGACAGTTACAACCAATTAAGAGTCAGTTGTCAGTTACAGTTGTCAGTTGAACAGGCAGTGGACACCCAAAGAGGACTCAACAAGAACTGTAAGCCTGCCTTTGCTCTGTTGCAGTAAATTAGTTTACATCAGGGACAGTGTTCTTTCATTAGTTAGGAAATTATAAATAGGAAATTTTAACTAGTCAGATTAGTTCGTGTTTTTCTGGATGTTGGATCTCTATCCTACAGTATTGATTTCATTTTCTTGGTGATTGAGTTCTGTTTGTTTATTGGGAATTACTGTTTTATATTTTTAATCATTTTGCCCAACATTAAATATTTTTGGTACTTTTCCGTTAAACCCCTACCACGCATTTTAGGAACTGTCGACCTAAAATTGTAATCTAAAATGTTTTGACTTCATTATAGACATAAATACAATAAGCTCATAGTACTAACTCACCTATCACCAAACACTGACAGTACAGCTGTCAAAACTACTGGACTATGCATTTTACTTTCTTGTTCTTTCTTTGCTCTTCTAAGCACATTTAAGAATGTTCTGAATTCATAAAGAAAGAAAGAACATTCTACTCCTCCCAATGAACTTTCTCAAGTTACTTCTCAGTAATACCCACATTTATCTCAAAGTAAACAACTGGGCCCCTCAAAACCAATCTAATCTTCCAGACTTCTTCACATTTTGAAGACTTACATGTACTACCCAGGCCATTATCCACACTCAACCACAATATTTAATGCAGTCCTATACACTAAAGGTGCTGTAAGCTCACGCATACACAATTCTTTTCATGTTTAAAATGCACAGAAAAACTTACAATGCTACAATCGCATACAGTAAATGTTATGTTTGAAAAACATTGAGAAATATAGGTGGCTATTTCTTTAGTTCCAAATTATACGCATAGTAAAAGCGCATACATCGGCACATACACAAAAGCAAAGGTATCTACACATAGCTGTCAACATTCCATCTCCACATTATGGAGCACTGCTTCTCGCAATGCAAAACAAATGGGCACAAACATGGAATACCTAACAACTTCAACTAGAAAGCTCACCGGATGAATAAGGTGTTCTTTATAAGTTTGTGAAAAGTTATATGATTCAGTATTAATCACTGTACAAATTTTTATCAGTAAACGTGTTACAGACCTTTTCGGTCTGAAAGTGCGAGGATCATGGAATTATTAAGACTCACAATGAGGAATATTTGACAGTTGCGTATATGCAACAAAAACCAACACAAACCTTAAGGTTACTACCATGTCATAGTAATTTGTTACCGAACAGCTCTGTTAGACCCATCACAGTAGATTCTAGGAACAATAGAGGTCAATCAATTTTAATTTGAGATGATAATTGCCTGTAAACATACTTAGGTTTCATACCCTTCAATCATCAGGAAAAGATGCCCCTCAAAATATACAAATTTTAATGAAAGAACTGCAAACAAAATTAAATGACTTGTCAACGATGGAGTAGGAAGTTGATAAACAAATAAGCCGGAATCAGGCAATACAGCTCCTAAAATGCGTGGTAGGGGGTTAACTGAAAAGTACCATATTTTTTTATTAACTTACATTGTGGCTGGACAGTGTTTTTCTTTAGTGATTTGAGAGTGCATATACTTGACTTGATAACTTCCCAGGCCACCTGAAAGCCTGGCTGCTTAGGTCATTTGCTACTAACTGTTTTAATATTTAATTTTCAAAAAAATTTCAAAATTGGAAACCCTTTTAGAAGTGCATGAAGACACTCTGATTGGTGGCACCATTACCGTATTATTTGGGGGAAGGAACACAGCTGGAAATCTGTGGCAGGCTTTCCCAGAAGTGTTTGGATGTGTTAGATTTAATTTATTTAAGTGTGAGTGTATCAGAGGTCTTAAATTAGGACACATTACTCGGAAGTGTGTAATAAGGAGTTATATTTAGGGTGGACAGAAGTTTACAGTCCAGTCCCAGGTTATAGAGCATGTTCCTGTTGTGCTCTTAGGGGAAAATTGTGAAATATTACTCCTATTTAAATTATAGTCCCACATTGGAGTCAATAGTGAGGATTGAAGCTCCTTAGTTATTGACCCAGGATAGTGGGAGACCTCACATTAATTGTTGACAGTCCAGTGGGATATTGTCCAGACATCACATTAATTGATGGCAGTCTAGTGGCATATTAACCAGACATCACACTAAGTATAGTGACAGGACTTTGATTTGGTCCATATAGGAAATATTGCTTAGGTCTTTTAGAAGAGATATATACCCAGAATTTAAATGTAACTGGGTTTTTTTTTTATGTCTTAGACCTAAAAATTATCCTTGGTTGCTTTTGAGTTGGTGGATAGGGGGGGGGGGGGGGTCATAAAAAAAAACTCAAAATGAAAAGTATTTCAGTGGCTCAGAAATCAGTAGAAGTTGGCTGGGTTGAACTGGACAGAGCAGTCACTGACGGCTGTTCATTTTGCAGGAAGGATGCAGATCTGGCTTACTACAAAGGCAACACTTAATGGGAGTACATGATGGTACCCAGGGGAGTTCAGGCCTGTTGAGCCTGCTCTTCTGCAGTGCAATTTACAGTGACAGCTGAGGGGAACTCAGTATGCTGAAGCACACTTCCCTAAAGAGCTTCAGAGGGGGCAAACGATGGTCCCAGAAGCGAGAGTTGGACTGCCCCCCCAGGGCCACTGCATACCACCTGACTTTCACTGGGGAATTAAGAGTAAATTGGTATTCCCATGCAGGACAAAATGGGCTGTAAGGCCCTTGCCTATCCCAGGAATGCCCGTGTAAAACTGCTTTTTTTCTCTTTTTCAGTACTTTTGAGTTATGTTGCACAATGTAGAAGAACCTTAGAAATGTAGCTTGCAGTACGTTCATTCAGTGTAACATAGGTGAAACTTTTATTCTCTTTCGGCATAAGCCACTGTTTCCATTTTCAGCAGAGACATGGGGACAAAAGCTCCAAAGTATCATATTTAATGCAATCAGTATTTACAATAGCAAATTTTATAATCCAGTTTCAGTGAATACATAGCATAATTGTTAGTATACTAAAATTTGCATTGATATTCACAAACATTAAATTTACAAGTGTACTGAGACTTTACAGATAGAAGAGTGACTCATTAGATAGGTAGAAGTAATTTACAAAATGCAATAAAGTGAGGTATTAGAGGAGATAAGCAACTCTGAGTGTTAACAGAGAAGTAGTGATGGAATAACAATTTGTGCTAATTAGAAGTAGGTATAGTAGTTTTGGAAGTGTAGTAAAGTGAGGTATTAGAAGGTGAACAACAGGTTAAGTAATTTACTGACTTAAAGGGAGGTATAAGAAAGGTGATGAAGGGTGTTAGAGAGCTATGTCCAGGATGAGGAGCAGTGACAAAGCCAGGGGGAAAGATAAAGTCTTTTAGGAATGGTTTGAAAAGATGATGGTGTGTGATAGACCTGTTGATAGAGAAATTGTATTCCACATTCTAGCTACATTATTGGAATACAGACTGACCCCAGCAGCACTTTGTGGTTTGTAGATGATAAGCAGTTGTTTATTATTTGGCTAAAGGAGTAGGTCTGGGAGATAGTATTGGAGTAGGGGTCTAATTTCAGAGCAGGTGGATGAGGTATGAATGAGTTCATGGATTAAGTAGAGCTGAATATAAGATAGGTTGTGAATTAGCATTAGCCAGTTAACTGTTTTTAGTGCTAAACAGGGGTGGGTATAAGGTTTGTTGTAAGTGAATCTGTTATAGCATTGTTCCAACTTAGAAATAAGTGAGACTTTGAGGTTGGTCATGATAGAGGCTTCATATATGAGAGAGGGTAAGAGGTAAGTGGTAGCTAGAGCTACCTTGACAGAGTCTGTAAGGAATTTTTTTACTCTCTGTAGGGAGCCTAGTTTTTGATGGGTTTTCTTGATGGTATTGTGGATATCACAATCAAATTTAAGACCGTCATTAATTGTCATGCCTAGTAGTGGGGCAACTTCAATCATGGTATTATTTAAGGAAGAAATTTTAAATATTTTTTTTTCAAGAAAATGAGATTTTTTGGAAAAAAAAGAGAAGTAATTTAGTGTTTTTTGGGGATTTAGTAGCAGGTGATTATCCGTAACCAGCTTTCAACAGAGTTAACAGTTTCTTGACTAATTCTCTGAAGATGTATTAGGTTGTCAGAAATGCATATTAGGGTAGAATCGCCAGCATATTGTATGAGTGAAGCTTGCTGGGAGGATTTAAGTAAATTATTATTGAATATATTAAAGAGTAGAGGGCCAAGAATGGAGTCCTGTGGTGCACCAGTATTGACAGGAAGGAAGGGGGAAAAAGTGGAGAGCCATTTAATAGACTGGCATCTTTCAGTTAAGTAGTTGTCAAACCATAGTTGTATCAGTTGTGATAGCCCGAGGGAAGACAGTTGGTACAGGAGTTTTTGGTAAGAGACTGGAGCAAAAGCTTAAGAGAGATCAAGGAATAAAGAGGAAATGAATTTGCCTTTGTCACTGGCTTTGTTAATAGCATCTGTGAACGTAAATAAAGCCATGGTAGTGTTATGAATGGGTCTAAAACCATACTGTGTGGGGGTCAGAAGCTTTTCCTGTAGAATATGTTGAAGAATTTGCTTGTGAATGTATGTCTCTAGAATTTTTGACAAAGAGGATGAAATGGCGATAGGTCTGAAACTGGTTATATCAGATGAGGTTCATCCTTTTTGAATGGGAATGATGAAAAATGTTTTCCACGGAGGAGGAATATATGACTCCTTGACAGATCTGTTAATTAGAAGAGACACAGGATAGGCTTTGGAACTGGCAGCCAACTTGAGGTATTCTGCTGAGAGATTATCTACTGAAAGAGAGCAGGTTTTCAGTTTATGTAGCAGTGATTTGATGTAGGAGGTTGGGATGGGTTTTAGGGTGAAATTGGGGGTAATTGCTGTCTGAGGAAATGTCATGTCAGGTTTGTTGGGAGGGAAATCTTTAGTAAGGGCTTTAATGCTTTCTATAAAATGTGTGTTAAACTGAGCAACTATTTCGGAGACAGAGTTATTTGGGGCAGGATTAGAACTAGTGGATGTTCTAGTATGGAGTATATTATTAATAGAAGACCAGAATTTTTTAGGGTTGGAAGATTGATTTAGTAAGGGACTACTGAAGTAGATTTTCTTGTCTGCAATAATTTGTCTTTTGGTATGGTTACATAGTTTTTTTTAAGTTTTGTAGGTTTTTGGGGAGATCTGTATTTTAGCCTTTCTTTCCAAGCCCTATTTGTTTCATATTATTAGGTGCCTACTTTGAGTGGATAAACAAAGAGTATGTTATTCTTTAATCTTTTTGTTCTAGTTGGAGCCAGACTATTGAGAGTTTACAGGAAAAGTAAGTTAAATTTGTGTACAGCTTCATCTAGTGGAATATTTTTCAGGCTAGACCAATTAAAGGAGCTTAGAATTCTGTTAAATGCATCAGGGTTAAAATTAGTGAGGTTACAGGATAGAGTCTGTTTGCATATACAGGGAGGGAATCAGAGAGGGTGCCAGTGGAGACATATTAAGTGGAACTGGACACCAATAACCAGCCAAGAACTGAGAAACATTTTTTGGGGTAGCTATTACACGGGAGGAAAGAAATGAGTTGAGTCAATCCAAATTGGTTTAGGCTAGTTGATGAATATTTTGCAGAGATAATCTGCCAATCGAAATTAACATCACCTAGGATTATCTTTTCATTAGAACTTGTATGTGAGATTCAGTCTAGGATGATTTTTAGGGTTATAGCATTATTATCTGGGGGAAATAGAGTACTGTAATACACAGCTGCTTATGGTTATATAGTTTAAGATGAGAGATGAGGGGTCCTGCTTTATGGAATTTGGGAACAGGTTCATTGTAGGGAAGAATTTCAAGATAGCCAGGGTATAGTAAACCTACTCTATCCCCTATTTTTTTTTTAGTTCTATCAGTCCTGATGATATTATCAACAGGGAGTGATATTTCAGTGTCAAGTACGTGGCGTTTTAGCCATCTTTCAGTTATGGCAAGAATATCTGATGTATTATGGGATATCCAAACATAGATGCTGTGAATGAATTTATGCTATTTGGGTGAGTTTGAGGTAGGTACAGTGGATATAAAAAGTATACACACCCCTGTTAAAATGCCAGGTTTTTGTGATATAAAAAAATGAGACCACAATAAATCATTTCAAAACTTTTCCCACCTTTAATGTGACTTATAACCTGTACAATTCAATTGAAAAACAAACAAATCTGTTAGGGGAAAAAAATATAAAAAATAAAAAACGTACTATAAGCTGGCTGTGTAAGTGTCCACACCCTTAAACTAATACTTTGTTGAAGCACCTTTTTATTTAATTACATTCAGTCTTCTTGCTAAACACCTGCCATCAATTCAATAGACTCTGATTAACCCCAAATAAAGTTCAGCTGTCCTAGTAGCATTTTCCTAACATTTACTCAGTTTCCTGCTACAGCAAAAGCCATGGCTGGCAGAGAGCTTACAAGCCATCATAGGGATCTCATTGTTGAAAAGTATCAGTCAGGAGAAGGGTACAAAGAAATTTCCACAGCTTTGGATATACCATGGAACACAGTGAAGACAGTCATCAAAAAGTGGTGAAAATATGGGACAACAGTGACATTGGAAAGAACTGGACATCCCATCAAAATTGATGAAAAGACAAGATGAAAACAGGTCAGGGAGGCTGCCAAGAGACGTACAGCAACACTGAGGGAGCTGCAGGAATTTCTGGCAAGTGCTGGTTGTGTACAACATGTGACAACAATCCATATTCTCCATAGGTCTGGACTACGGGGTAGGATTACAAGACAGAAGCCTTTTCTTACACAGTAAAACATCCAGGCCCAGCTAAAATTTGCAAAACAATACATCAAGTCTCCCAAAAGCATGTGGAAAATGTGTTATGGTCTAATGAGACCAAGGCTGAACTTTTTGGCCACAATTCCAAAAAGTACGTTTGGCACAAAAACAACACTTCTCATCACCAAAAGTATACCATCCCCACAGTGAAGCATGGTGGTGGCAGTATCATGCTTTGGAATTGTTTTTCTTCAGCTGGCACTGGGGCTTTAGTCAAGGTGGAGAGAATTATGAACAGTTCCAAATACCAGTCACTTTTGGCGCAAAACCTTCAGGCATCTACTAGAAAGCTGAAGATGAAGAGGAATTTCACCTTTCAACATGACAATGACCCACAAGCATACATCCAAATCAACAAAAGAATGGCTTCACCAGAAAAAAATTTAAGTTTTGGAATGGAGCAGCCAGAGACCAGACCTAGATAAAATAGAAAATCTGTGGGGTGACCTGAAGAGGGCTGTGCACAAGAGATGCCTTCACAATCTGACAGATTTGGAGCACTTTTGCAAGGAAGAGTGGGCAAATATTGTCAAGTCAAGATGTGCCATGCTGATAGACTCCTATACAAGAAGACTGAATGCTGTAATTAAATAAAAAGGTGCTTCAACAAAGTATTAGTTTAAGGGTGTGCACACCTATGCAACCTGCTTATTGTACATTTTTTATTTTTTATATTTTCCCCTAACAGATTTGTTTGTTTTTCAATTGAATTGTACAGGTTATAGGTCACATTAAAGGTTGGAAAAGTTTTTAAATGATTTATTGTGGTCTCATTTTTTTATATCACAAAAACCTGGCAATTTGACAAGGGTATGTACACTTTTTATATCCACTGTGGCTTGGGTTTTGATGGTCTTGGTGGTGGTGGTGTGGTCACTGTTTTGGAAGGAGATGGGTGGGTTGAGTAGGAGGGAGTTGGCTTGGGATGGGTTTTGGAAGCTACTGGGGAGACAGAATGGGAGTAGGGGCTAAGCTTGGGATGAAACAAAGACATTGGCAACCTTCAAACACTGGATCCCACTCAATTTGGGTTCGTGAAGGGCCAATCTTGTCTCCTGAACCTGATTGACTTCTTCGAATCAGTCTCCAGAGCCGTGGATGAGGGTAAGGCGGTCCAAACAGCCTATCTGGACCTCGCCAAGGCCTTTGAAACCATCCCCCACTTTAGAATCATAGATAAACTTACTAAGCTGGGCATTAATCCCTATGTCACTCGATGGGTTGTCAACTGGCTTACTGACAGAACCCACACTGTAAAGGTAGCCAACTCCAAATCCAGCTCCAGACAAGTGAAGTACCTCAGGGTTCAGTCCTGGGACCGCTCTTGTTTGGCATCTACTTCTCTGAAGTACAGGCCAACACTAAGGGACTCTGGCTAACAAAGTTTGCAGATGACTGCAAACTGGGAGCCATTATTGAATCCCCAAATTATGTGGATACTCTACAAAAGGGCCTTACAGAAACAGATGTTTGGTGCCAGAGCCATGGACTCATGCTAAATGCCAAGAAATGTATAGTTATCCCCTTTGGGAAAAAACATGTACCCGTGAATTATCAAATAGGTGGCAGTATACTAAACAGTAAACACCGAAAGTGTGATAAGAGACTTAGGGACACAGGTGGACAGTGGTCTCACCTTCGATAACCACATTGCCACAACAGTCAGGAAATCCTTCTATGTGGCACACCTCATCACTAAAGGGTTTTCATCCAGAAAAAAGGAGGTCATTGTCCCACTGTACTCATCCCTCATTAGACCCATTATAGAATACAATGCCTCGTTTGGTACGTACCTCTCAAGACATCTGCAACAACTGGAAAGGCAGCAGAAATACCTCACTAAAAGAATCACAGGCCTAAAGCAGATGCCCTACGCTGACCACCTTAAAAACTCCAGCTATACTCTGTCACATTTCATCTATTCAGAGGCGATCTCTGCTTAACATACAAGGCCATGTCAAACCCTGAGTTGTTGGACATGTTACACTTAAAGAAATCCCAATCCCTCAGAGGCACACACTCCAGGGATCTAAACCTTGCCATCACAATAAACAAAACATGCTGGAGGGAGACTTTCCTGACCCAGAAACTCCCTAGACTCTAGAACTGACTGCCCATACATGTCAAGCAGTGCGCCTCTTTGGCCCTCTTCAAAAGGAACCTTGACGATTGGATGGGGGTAAGAAAATTCACCCCGGGGATCATGTCAGTCACCCTGCTAGACAGGGGTCCAGGGAAGTAAATAGTGTGGGAAGAAATAGCCAGGGAATTGTTATGGCTAGGCTTGTATAGGCCCTAGGGATGATAGCCTAGTACCAACCTATGAACCTATGAATATCCCACAGAGTGGTAACAGGGAGAGAGAAATGGATATGTTTGGTAATCTTGTTTTGGTTTAATTGCAGCAGTTAGTTTTATTTTGGTGTGGCAGGTGTGAGGGTTTAGTAATCTGAATTTGGAGTAAAACTTAGGTGAGTCTTTGTATATATAGGAAGTGATTAATGATGAAGTGGAGTGATTTGAATGGTGATAGGTGGAGCACAGAGTGGAAGATGTGTGTACAAGATTGAGTGACGTATGGTAACTTGTAAGGTAATAAAACAGGAAGAGTAAGGGGGCAGTGATATTTAACAGAAGCATGGTATGTAGCTTTCTAGAGAGAGGTATATCAGAGAAAGAGGTGCTAGAACATGAAGGGTATGAATATAGAAGGGGTAACAGTAGGTAGCTGAGTGATGTGGATAGTGTAAGTTATGATCACTTTGGGTAGTAAATATAGGAGAGGAAAGAAAGTTAAAGTGCTTAAATGCAGACTGATGGTTTAGGAACGGAGTGCGTTTTCTTGTGCCCAAGGGCTGTCTATATTTATGTGTATGCCTTTAAGAGGGGTGGGTATTAGGTGGAGTTCTGGATGGAGAACAGGTACTATAAATGTAAAGTCATGAGGGGCGGCTCAGGAATTGGGGATGGGAAGGGAGGGTAACAGGAAACAGCTCCAACCTCAGCAGGTAGGGTCTTTATCTGTTTTGCTGTTAGTGGAACAATTTATGTAATAGGAACATTAGTTTAACACATGCTTTGGAAGCACAAGGGATGCGCTACTCCAGACTGTAGTTACAGTAGAGCTGTTTAGGAGTAAAGTACTGTAGAACAATATGACTCTACAGGTGAGTTTTCTTCAGACAATTTTACAGCAAACAAACAGAACAGGAACGTTTTCAGAGAGAAGTGGAACAAACTACATTTGGCTGAGAGACAGTAGCAGCAAGAATATATAGGGTTGTCACCTGTCAGAAATTTTTCGTGACAGTTAGGAAATTAGAGTGCCTGTCAGAAAATAAAAAAATCAGAGTTCTCTGTCAGGAAATTCAGTTTTGGTGAATATGCATCAGGTATTCAGAGCCATTCTGAGTGCTCACGTATTTCCCAAAATTTTTATTGTTTCACTTGGATCTCATATTCAGATTTAATTTATTTTGTTAGAATAGTCTTTTGTTTGTTTTAACTGCATCCTGGGTAATGCAAAATGTGACAATTATCAAAAATTTTATTTAGAAGAATTCTCTTCATGATACATCAGAAGTATACACAAAAAGCCTTCTTTATTAAAGAAATGAAACAATGGATCTGTCCATCAGTTAAACATGCTGCCTGTGGTAAAATCACATATGCTTTTTTTTCTTTAGTATAAGTAATATTGTAGATATGAATAAAAACTAGATTCAGGAAAGCTGAATACTGTACATTGTAGGAAACAGTGTACAAATATACAGTCTACTACTTCTTCATTTCCTGAGCGTGATTTTTAGACGTCTATACTTATCTTTTTTAATAGTTTCAATAAATATACCAACTGCCAAAACAATATTACAATACCTTTAAACAGTACAGTATGTTTATACATTGCTCATTTGTTGCATTTAGCATGTTGTTTAATGTTTCTTTTAAACTGATAGTATGATTATCAACTCTGAAAGAGAAGCAATGCAAACTTATGTATTGAAAGGGGGCAATGAGCAAAGAAAAGTGTCAGGTTTTGTCCGTTTTTCCAAAGGTGGCAACCCTAATAGTATAAACAATTACCTGAAGGAGAAAAAGGCCAGTCAGTAATATAATAAATATTATATGATATTTAAAGTTGTAAGTGTGGGTTCTGTGGTACAACACTGTTCACTCACTGCTATTATAATACAACAGATAGTAACAAGTAGAACAGAAATCCACTCTAAGCCTTAAGTGAATAATACAGTGGTCCTAAACAACATCACAATAGTATACTCTAAGTTCCTTGCAGAAATGTACCTGTTGGACTGAGTTAAGAATGTGTGAGTAGTAGTCAAGGTCCTTTTGTGTTTGTTTTTTTATTAGTAGAAAGGATGGTAATTCAGAGAGTATTGAATTTTAGCTGGAAGAGACAGAAAAGATGTAAATATTACATAAGGAGAGCATGGAAAAAGCACATTTACTTACGCAGTATAACTCAGAATTTCAGAACAAAAATAAATTTACAACCATTTCTCTGTTCTATATATAAGTATTTACATTCTGCCCCTTAGCAGTGACTTTATGATGACATTCTTATCATAGACATTTATAAATAAAATTATTTATCTAGGCAGTGGATCAAATAAATATTTTGTCTTTTTTATATGAGTCTGTTGTCATGATAAAGATTTTTCCAAAGCTCATATTTTCATAAAAGCTCACAGGATTATACTGAAATCTAACAAGTACATACATTGTATAATCTATGCATTTTTCTTTACTAGACAATCAGTTATTATAGCTTGAAAACAGAAACATCATTTTATTATTATATAAAGAAACTTCAAAAATGTTTTTCAAGTTTTACATATTTCTATTGAAATGAAAACTAAAGTGTATTTAGGTTAATTTTTTCACTAATTATATGCTAATTGCCACATTTCACTCCTCTCAAGTGGTCTGTTAAAAACATAGTTCTGACAATATGACTTGAGCGCAACTTTGATATCCTTGCTAAAGTATATACAATATAAAATATACTAAAAAATATATGTAAATCAGAATGTGCCAAAGTACTTAACAAGCATGCAACAAAATAACATTTCCTGATATGGCACCAAATTCCTGACTGTCAAGAAAAGTACATGACAGGTGACCACAATACTTGCATTACAGAACAGGAAGAATTCCTGCAGAGAGAAAGACTTCCTGTAGTACACAGTGGAGGATAGTAATGTTCCAGCATCACAACATATTACATTATCATCAGATTCTCATATTAAACACCTGCTGTCACAGCAACAAAGCAGGAAAAACTAAGGAGAAAACAATAAGGGACAGGCTGCTGGAAACCCAAATGCAAATTGTCTATTAAACTGGCAACAGCATGGACTCCCACAGATGTGGCCTTGTCAGTCTAACTCGACCCAGTTCTGCAATTAGACAATAGTGCGGACCCCTCCACACATACACACACACACGCACACACACACACACACACACACACACACACACACACACACACACACACACACACACACACACACACACACTCATTTGGCTTATTTCAAGATAAACAGCTGTGCTGTAACAGTTGTTAATCCAAGTACAATCAGGATCCTGAAGCAGGCAGACCAGGAATTCAGATTAGAGAATACATTAACCATTTTGTAATGCATTACATGCTGGAGTGTAACCAAAAATGTATATTTTAGACTAAGTTCACGCTGTTGTCCCCTCTGCCCATCTATTAATTAAAAATTGTACTCTGCCATCGAAGTGTTGCCTTTATATACTTTGGAAAGGTGCACATTATTTTCAGCTGTTATCACATACAGTGATAAACAGACTACGTTAGATGTGCACTCCTATATCAGGTAAGCATGTTTTCAATAGTTTTATATAGCAGACATTAGACAGTTCTAAATATTCTGTGCTCTTTGAGTCAAGACGTTAAGAGATTCTGAGAAAAAATAGATTTGTCTGAGTACAAGTACACCTAGCTACAACCTTGATGACATCAAAATAGAATGTATGTCAATGGCAGAATGAATGGCCCCTACCCTAGTCATTCTAAAACTAAACTGTCACAGATTCTCAGGCTCTCTGTTTATACTAAGATGAATGCTCAGCAGGAGCTCTGCTTCCTTTAACACATTTTTAAATATTCAAAAAAATGTTTTGCAATTCCAGCTCTTATCTTTCTTAGGTTCATAGGTTCATAGGAGTTTACTAGGCTATTTTCCCTAAGGCCTTTATAAGCCTAGCCATGTTATATCCTTGTTCCCTTACTGACCAAGTTGTATGGTCTATATTTGCAGCATGAGTCTATGATAAGCACCAACTGCCCTTACCCAAGAGGGACATAGGTGATGACATCCCTGGGGTAAATGTTCGGTTTTCCATCCTTAAATAGGGTCACTAAAGAGCTCTGTTTTACGTGAATTGGGAATTTGTTGCAGAAGAGTGGCAATCTCTGGGAGACATATTTGTCTCGCCAGCATGTCCTGTTAATGACATAAGATTCCTAGAGCGAGTGACTCTTGTCCCATTTGACTTGCTGATGTGCAGCACTTCCACTAGGGCAGGGTCCCAGGGTCCGAGACTGCTCTGTAGGCCAGGCACAAGTCCCCTCTCAGCAGCCTACAAGATACAGAGTACAGTGACAGGTTGTTCAGTCTGCCTATGTAGGTCATGTATTGAAGGCCCTGAATTTTCTTGGTGAGAAACCTCTGAGGTCTCTCCAGCTGCTGCAGGTGTCTGGTGAGGTACATACAGAAGGGAGTGTTGTACTCTGTACTCATTGTCTGTATTATTTTTGGTAGTAATAAAATATATATTTCATGTAGGTTGTGATATTTTTATGGTTATATCTGGCTGAGACTCAGCTTAACAATGAAAGAAGAATTGTGCATTTCGCTGAAGTCTATCATTACAATGTGATTTAGTCACTGAATCATTTTAACAATGCAGAATGATTTTATTGGCTAAGTTATTTTGTTAGTTAATTAAATCGACTCCTTTATCAAGCCTCAAAGGAAACTTCCATTCCATGTTGCAAAAATGCTGTTTGAGAGTGTGTGCATGTGTGTATGTGCTTGTATGGGAGAGAGAAAGACAAAAGGAGGGAGATCACACATGATCATAATCATGTTCTTGTTTTTTCTTAAATTTAATAACAAAATTTCTAGTAAAATAATTGGTCTCAAGCAATGAAGTAGGTGAGTATTACTACTAACCTGCATGTAAGGCATGCATCTGCCATGCTCAGCCAAGGGAGCTATACATATGTACTGAAGGAGAAAGGAAGATATGACATGAATCCACTGATGGATTGGATCCAGATGTTTTGCTAAAGTCCCACCATCACAGCAAATAGGTCTCACTATTAACCTGCCTCATGCAGGTTCAGATGCCTCCATTGTATCCCAAGAATCTTGAACATTTTAAGACCTCAGCTCTCTTAGCCTATATAGCCTATGCTAAGTGCCCATCATGCTCTCTGTGAAAAAAAAATATTTTCTCATATCTGGTGTTATGGGCCATAGACTTCCGTGGTGGTGCAGTGGTAGCATTGTTGCCTCACAGCAAGAGGTTCTCCCATTCGATTCTTGGTTTGGGTTGGGAGTGCCTTCTGTGTGGAGTCTGCATGTCCTCCCTGCGGTCGAGTGGGCATTCGAAAGACATGCGTTGAATGGGTGTGCCTTCGTTGAAGGTTGGGCATCGGGCTGGCAACTCGACACCATAAAAACCAACTGCCATTCATTAGCGGACCGGAGTTCCGCTGTTGCAACCCCTAACTGGGAAAAGCCGAAAGACAAACATCTGGTGTTATGGACCATGGCACAAGTGTGAAATGTAGGGGTTAGAATTCCACTACTGTCAACCAATGTCACAGATGGATCACTACCATGAATATGTGATGGCCTGCTTAGTGTTGATGGGAATTTAAATCTCACCAATAACAGCCAATGTACCACCTGTGTATATGAGGAATAGCGACTACAGTCCCTGAATCCACTCCACTGTCCCAGAAAAAATGACTACCAGAGAAATGGTCTCATGAGTCACAGCATGGTACCCACCAGGTTAAAGTAAAAAAAAAAAAAAGAAAGAAAGAAAAGTGCACACAATTCTGATTCAATAGCCAATTCACTAAGCTCAACTTGGCCACAAGAACATAAACAAAATATGCAATGCTTCCCTGGGCATGAGCTTCTAACATTCACCCCCAGACTCAGACTACACACTGACCCCTTTCTCATCACTCTTTCTGTGAATCATTGTATCTTCTGGTGCCCCTTATCCATGGTAACTGCCTCCCAAAGTAAATAGTTACACACACACACACACACACACACACACACACACACACACACACACACGCACACGCACACGCACACACACACACACACACACACACACACACACACACACACACACAGTTTCTAGAAAAGGGTAAAAGAATATCCTAGCAAGGTAGTACTGCCACTTCCCAAGATAAGGCATGGAACCAAACACCAGTTACCTGTCACTCTTGACTTAGCTAAATATGAATTATAAAAACAATATCTCATTGGTAATGTGCTGAAGTGATCTGTCTAATTATAGAATGGATACCACACCTTGTCAGCCTACAGTGCTAAATAATGCCTTCTTCTCACATAATTAAAAAAAAACATAAATAAAAAATATCAGGCACAGAATCTTGAAACTAGAAAATGCTAAATAATACCCTGTTCTCAGATAATAAATAGCTATCCATAAAGAAATAAATAGCAGTCACAAGATCTTAAAAGTGAATAGATAAATAATGTACTTAATAAAATCAAGGCAGCACTGATACTCATTAGATATGCAGTGGTAAATAATGCAAAAGGAAAGAAAAATAATAAGCTGTACAGATATGAAAATATAATGAACAATTTAAAGGCTAACAGTTAAATAACCTAATAAATTCTGTTATATTTTATAGAGATATTACCCCTATTTTAATTCAGTAAAATATACCAAGGCATAGTTTGGAATTTCACAGTAGCATACACAGGTGTGTTTATTCCAGTCATCCAAGTAAAACTAAGTGACTTTACATTGACTTAAGTTCCAAATGTGTATTTTACTCATCATTTCTGTTCCCATAGAAAACCATAGGGGAGGGTATATAAGATTAGATCACATCTTTTTCTGACAAACTAATGAATTTGCATACTAATGACTACTTTTCCAGCTCTGCCAAGTTATTCTTTTAAAGAACCTTTTAATTACAATTGGCTTCCTGATGCTAAACCTTTTCATGACTTAATAACATATAAGCAATTAGGTCCTTCCTGAGAAATGTGAGTTTCATGCATCTCATACATTTATTTCCCTTTCATCTTCTTTTCATGTACAGAGAAAGGTCACAAGGTTGCACACAAATTTTTATGCTACATGCAGCACACATATTACAATGTACCATCATTCTGAAACAATACTATCCTCCCATGCATAAATATCTCAAGCAATCCTTCTAGGAACAACAATCAAGAAATGGAGTTTGATACAAAGGCACACTCATACAGGTACACTAACCCATTCCTTTGCTGGATGGACTATCTCTACTGGCATTAGCCATCCTGCTACTATGTTGGAAAATCATGTTATAGGACTTTTTTCTATGTAGCCACTTTAAAGGTTGTAGTCTGCAACAGCAGTGAAATTTTTACCATACAGATACAGCTGTAGCTTTTGCAGAGGCAATACTATGGCCAGGCACTCATTCTCAATGGCTGCATAGGATTTCTTCCTGGACTGAAGTCTGGTGCTAATTTACATAGGAGGGTGCTTCTACCTGCACAATTAACTCTTGAATATAAGCAGGACAGTCTAAAACAAGGACTCCATCAAAGACTCCTTGAAAATTTGAAATGTTTGCTCACAGGCTGGAGTCCACTCAAATGTATCTAGTCTAATTTTTTTCTGGTAAGCTCTCTAATTAGAGTAGTTGTTATACTATAGTGAGGAACACATTTCTTGTAGTACCCCACTGTCCCAAAGAATACTTTTTATATGTTTCTTGGTAGTAGGGGTGGGTCATGCCCAAATAGTTTGGACCTTTGCTGCTTTGAGCCTGCATTTCCACTTTGACCCAGATTAAGTATCTTTGTCATAACCACCTGACATTTTTGGTCCTAATGGTCAGCTCTGTCTTTTGTATTCTTCCCAAATCCTTCTTGACATGCTAAACATGTTCCACCTATGACCAGCTGTAAATGGCAATGCCATCCAGGTAAGCAATGGCATAATCTCACCCTCCTGCTAGGATACAATCTACTGACATTCAGAAAGCTGATGGGGCATTCTTCATTCCAAAGGGAATTTTAGTAAACTCATACAACCTAAATGAGGTCACAAATGTGAATGTCTCCCTGACTGCATGTGTCAAGGATACCTGTTAGTAGCCCTTGATCAAGTCAGTAGAGGTTAGGTATTTTGCCCTATCCAGCTGTTCTAAGGTATCATCTGCCCTTGGCATGGGGTAAGCTTCTGATGCTGAGTGATGGTTTAGTTTTCTACAGTGCACATAGAACCTGAGTGCTGATATCTTTATTTGGCAGTAATATCACTTGTGACACTCAGAGACTGCTGGACTCCTTCATTATCCCAGTTCAACATGTCCTGCACTTCCACTATTACAGTTTGTCTAAATATGGCAGTCATCCTATAAGGGGATTGTTTACTGGGCTGTTGGGGACCAGTGCCCACATGGTCCTCTATCAGGTTGCATTCTCTGTCTTACCTGTAAACAAATCCTAAATTCTTGAAATATTGCTTAGGCTTCCTGAGATAACTGCTGGGAAAGAGCTACCTTATCCACCAATATGTCAAAATGAGCATCTACAAAGAGCTCTACAAAAATTTGCCCAATGTTTCCTTTTTCCATCCATTGCAGATATTAAATACCAGGGCATCTCTGTTATGGAAAGGCTTTACCATGTTAAAATGGTAGAGTTTGTGTTTCTGCCTCCTGCCTGGCAGCTCTACCATGTAGTTCATATCACTCACCTTTTCACATCAGTGAATGGGCCATAGTAGGTTGTTTACAGCGTGTTGCACCTAACAGAAATAAGCACCATCACCTGCTGTCCAATATAATAGTCTCTGACTATCTTTTCATGCCATAATTTTTGCTGCTGCTGTGCTTCTGCCAGATGCTCCTGGGCCATCCCCTGACCTCCCTAAGTCTATCCCTGAAGCTTAGGACATGATCCACAAGAAACACCATGTGGAAATTACACTCTCCATCCTTATCATCATAATTATATCCCGAGGCCCCTCAGACCCTTTGATCATATGGCAGCTCAGAGGGTGAAGAACTTGTAGATCACTGGGACAGTGTTGTCCCCACACCTGAACTGGTCTACAAATGCTCTCTACATGATGCTAAGTGTGGAGTAAACCCTCACCATCAGACCATTTATCTGTGAATTGTAAGTATAGCTTTAAAATCTTTACCCCACAGCACTTCCACAAACAGGCCAGTAGGTTTGACAGAAAGCCCACACCTCTATCTGCTAGTATTTCACCTGGAAAAATCATCCTGATGAAAATGTCTAGCAAATCATTTCACACATTCTCTGTTTCAATGTAAGACAGAGCCACTGCTGTTGGATAGATAGTGGCATAATCCACCACAAACAGGATATATTTCTCACCTGTGAAATTTTGGGTACTCACAGAACCCTATGCTATCCATACTTACCATCTGAAATGGTTCATCAATAACAGGCAAAGACAAAAAAGTAACCATAGCTTTCCTTACAATTTTGCTGGCCATTTGGCACTGCTTACAGGTTCAACAATATCCTGTTACACCCTTTGCAACATCAGGACAATAAAACTGTGAGTAAGTCATCTTTAATATGGATAATGCCCATATGGCCTGCAAAAGGAATATCAGGGGTTATATCCAAAAGTTTCTGTTGGCAGATCCTAGGTATTTCCAACTGTTGTGATATTTCTCCATTTAGTCCTCCTCCAGGGAGACATTCCCTGTGTTACATTTCCCCCTGTATATGGACTCCCTCTGCACTTGGATATCTTGGATACCAGAAGCCTCCTTTGCTATCTCCCCCAGGTCCTGTAAAGTAGTGTCTTTGAGCTGAGACTGCTTCAACTATTTTTCAGTGACTTACCACTAGCTCCTCTTCCAAAGGAAGTCAAGCACTTTCTGACTGACTCCTACCACATACCTCTCCCATCGAAGTAACTCCTTCCCAAGGAAGCACAATGCCTCTTCCTTGTGGTTCAGGTTCCTGTTCAGTGCTTCTAACCAGCTTCCATTCTGAATTAACCACATTGCCAGTGCTGGATGAAGATGTAGGCCCCAGCTGGGTCTCCCTTTTACTGCCTTTCCCACTTGTTTGCATCCATGCTTGACTGCCTTTAACAACATCTACACAAGGTACTGCATTGTCAAAGTAATTCATATTGGTGGCTATATAAAGGGTGTGATGGAGACTAATTGTCGATTATTCTGATGAAGTAAATGAATTGATTGTATTCTTACACTTGATTGGTAGATATATAAAGGATATGATGGAGACTAATTATTGATCTTTCTGATGAAGACCTGTTGTAATTTCTATAAGGGACAAAGCACTTAACTGTCTTGTTTAATAAATGATTTTGTTATATAATTTTGGTTGACCATTGTTTTACCCATGAGCAAAGAAGTTAAAAATGTCACGCACAGCTCTTAATCAATGCTGGCATTTGTTACTCACCCTTTCAAATGTCCATATAAAACTATTAAAACCATCACCCTCTTTGTGCTGATGAAAAAGTTTTGTACTGACCTTGGCACCTAGAGATTGGCTTCCCCTCTCCCTATGAATCATACTCCACTGGCAAAGACTAACTATCTCTCTCTCTCTCTCTCACAGACACACACACACACACACACACACACAAACATACGCTCATGCTGATACTGTTTTTCTGTCTCCTTGGCTTGTACCTGTTCTCTTTAAACCTCCAGTTGTTGCATTCACACAGCTGATTTAAGTTCCAGATGCTTCATTTCTAGTGTCAGTTTCTGTAATTGCAGCTGGTCTTTGAAGTATTTCTGAGATAGTTCAGATTGTCTTTTATCTGCTTCTTGCATATTCACAGCACTTGCTAGAATGTCTCTTGGCTGCATTCCAGCTGCAGCCAAAGCTGCCACCATAATGGCATGTTAGATTTCTTTTGCTCAACACTGACATTTTACCACAATTGTCAGAAGAGCTCTTTTCTGCCTGTTCATACATCTGGCTAAAAATGAAATAACAGTTGTGCAAAATAGCTCTCTGTATATCTACCCTGTGGCTGAGAAAGTATATACGCACCTTTAGTAACAAAGCTGTTTCAGGCTAAATAAGTTCAGTTCTAATATTCCACCACTTCACACCAATGTCAAAGATCAATGTGCTGGCTGGCATTGGAGGGGTTTGAATCTGGTCACTGCCAACCAATGTCATAGATAGATCACTGTTTCTAATATGTGACTGCCTATTTGGCAGTGATGGGGATTTGAATCTCACCACTGAGAATCAATGTACCAGCCAAGTATGGCAGGGGCAGGGATTATGGTACTTGGATCCACATCACTGCAACAAAAGGTCTGATGGCTAATAGAATGCTGGTGTCTTGAGTCATACCTCTGGTACCCAACATGTTAAAATAAAAAAAAAATAAAAAATGCACACAATTCTGATTCAGTAACCAGCTCACCAAATGCAACCTGGCTCAAACAGCATAAAGCTAACATGCACTGCTGCCCTGGGTATGGGCTTTTAACATTCTCACCCAGACTACGACTGTCTACTTACCTATCTTTGGACGTGTGTGTGTGTGTGTGTGTGTGTGTGTGTGTGTGTGTGTGTGTGTGTGTGTGTGTGTGTGTGTGTGTGTGTGTGTGCGCGTGTGCATGTGCGTGTGCGCATGTGCACTCCAGCATTTCTGAAATAATAACCATCAAGCCTTTGAATTGTTTAGTCTAGGTTCCCAAAATGTGTTATTCCCCAAGTGCATACACCATACACTTGGAAGCCTTTACATGAAACTGCTACCTTTTAGACCACAACCAGTCTCCTTAAGTCCCTCATCAGACTTGCCACTCATCTGACACTGTTCCTTCAAACTTGGTGTCATCTGCAAAGAAAACTGATGCAGTGAAGTTTCATGCTTTTTTTTAATTTCTCCAAGTCTTTTGAGTTTCTAATACCATAATGAGACTAGACCCCTTTACTAAGTCAAAGTACAATTAAAGTTCATGAAATTGGTATCGTTTCAATCTTTGATGTCAGCCAGAAGTGTTCTTCGCATCACCCACAATGTAACCAGTAATGACTCCTTCTGCAATTCGTATGGAGTTACATGTATTGGTAACATGTCTAAATATGAATGTAGATTCTTTTTTATAAGACCTGTTGCTCCTACTGCTATTGGAACTGTCTGGGTATCTTTCTTCCACATTGTTGCATTTCTGCCTGCAAACCCTGATATTTTATGACTTTGTGTCTCTCTGTACTCAACACACTGTAGTCACTGGGTGTGGCGATTTCAATGATCAGTGCTACTTTTGTCTTCTTTTCATGGACCACTATATCCAGTTTTCTTGCATCTATCTTTTGAACTGTTGGTAATGGGTGATCCCATGTGATGTAGCCTTCATCATTTTCTGTGATGCTTTGTGGCTCATGTTTCCAGTGTTTTGAAGTTTCATGCTCTATATGGGGTCAAAGATGAACAAGATTGACCCATAATCAGCCTATGTGGGGAAAAATGAATCATTTTTCTACAGTTTTACAACTCCCTCTCAACTGGCACAGTCTGTTCCTTGGTAGAAAATCACTTATTCACCCATCTGCACAACTTACTACCCAATCCTGCTACCCCAGTCATTCTGTTGGGGATCCAAAAGTGTTGGACTGAGTCAAAAGTTTTGCTGAAGTCAAGATCTATTTTCCTGCCTACCTTCCTGGTAAAGCAGTCATAAAACATGTGTCATATTAATTAGCAGGGCATGCTTGCTGTTAATCCATGTTGAAATTTACTAAGGATACCTTTTAAAACTTGACCTTACATCTGTCGGTGTTCCTGTTGAAATTCTGAGGCTAATAGCTATGTTTCTCAGAACCGTGAGAATAAGGTAAATATATATTAATCTAAGCTCATATTGTCTTGGAATATTCTCCTTAGTCAGAGGTATAGCAATCCCAGAGTTATTATATCAAGTATCAGTAGTGGGGGAGGGGGCCCAGTGGGTGCAGGGAGGCAAAGCCAACCTGTAAAAGTCTTACAGTTATTTTTGATATTTTCTGTATTCTACCGGCAGTTGCCCTTTATTTTTCAAATTCAGAAAACCTGCAATTACAGGTTTTACACTTCTCCTTCTCCCTTTTCATACTGCCTACTGCTTCTTCCTTACTTTGTCTTTTGCCATGTCCCCAGCTTCTCTCACCTCCCTTCAAACTTTCCTTCATGTGCACTTCTACTACCTCCCTGAATCCTTGCCTGCAGTATCCTTTCTAAATAGTCTGTACCTCGAGATCTCCATGTCACATCCTCTTTTATCATTTTCACACAATTAGCCTTCCCACCCTCACCAACCTCCTTATCCATTAATAATGTTTATACTCAGCCACCTTCCTTCCTAGGCTTTTTTCCACTGGTGGCCATAACCCTGAATTGATTGCCCTCACCCTGCTCTTCCTGAATACTTCCTTTGTCCCTTTCTGTCTTGTTATCTGAGGTATTACTAAAATCTTCTCACCCCTGCTATTTTATTAATGCCATTGAGTAATTTTCCTGTCTTCCTTGTCTTTATGGGCTTCTCCTTCTTTCTTTTGTTTTTTTTTTTGTTTTTACTATTTCCATGAATATCTGCTTGTTTTTTCCTGCACTCTTCTAATGTCCAGTTTCCTTGTTTCTGCTGCTTCTTTGTTTCTTTCTAAATGCAGTTGATGAACTCCCTTCTTGAGCTAACCTTCACTATTCCTCTCTGTCTGCCTCTGTCTTTATTGTTCTCTCCTTTCTCTCTCTTTAATTTCCTAATACCCTCTTACTATCCTCTTCAGCTATTCCCTCATTCTTTCATGCCAACATCTCACTTCTCCTACCCTGTGCTGTTTTCCCTGTAAAGCACTCTCCTTCTGATCACCTTCCACTACAGTTTAAAGGAACACACACCCTAATGATCCATTCAAGATCCTGCCTCAGCAACTCAGTTCCTTGGGACTGAGATGAAGCCATCAGCTCCTTATCATCCAAAGCTCTCCCCAGCTTACCCACTATCCTGATCCCCTACTCCACGAGACAGCAGTTGAACTATCTAATCCTTTCATTCCTCATACCTCTGGTCATTGATGCAGGTAGCACACCTGAAGGTAGTGATGTTCCATGCCCAGTGTTACCACTTCCTCACTACTTTATATTCTTTGTTTTTGGATTATTTACTGCCAATTTATTTAACCACACATGGACCACTATATATGGATGATCCTCTCTGCTTATGGCCAGCTTGATCACTATTTTGGTGAAGGTTAGTACTAGCATCATGTCTGCATCCACCAAACGCTTTCTTTCCTTCTTTTTCCCTGCTCACAATCTAATACTGATAATAATTGTGTTCTGTACTATCAGCAACTTCTCTTGCCTTCCTTGGGCTAGGCCTGCCCATGGGCTGAAGTGCCTCATCGAATACACAAAGGGCATCAATGTCTCACAAAATAGGAAGAAAGAGCCAGAATATCCATATGGTAGCCAAATATCAACCAAGAAATTGTAAAGTGTATGCCAGAGTGTCAAGTCTTATCAAAGCAGAGAGCCATTAATACCAAAACCCTTACCATAAGATCATTTGCAGAAGATAGTGACTTCTGTGAGTTTGAAGGTAAACGCTATTTCATAGTTATAGACGATGACTATCAAAACTTAGAAGTAACATATGTACCAAACTTAGAAGTAATATATGTACCAACTGTAACTAGCCTACAAATAATAGACAGCTTCAAGACCACATTCACAACATATGAAATATCTGTTGATCTAGTTACCCACAGTGTTAGTTTGTGTTGACTGAGATTAGTTTATTGATAGTTATATGATTTTACAGAAACTATGTTAAGCCTTCACTATCCTCAACCAAATGGAACCACAGAGAGACCAACTTAATCCCCACAGTGCTCTCAAATTATAGGAAACATGGCATTCATCTTGACACTGCTGCACAAGTAAAGCCTTCTCAGCTAATGCTTAGAAAATAAATAAGGATTAACATGCTAACATCAGAGTGAAACGTGAACATGAAATGAGTCTATAAAACTCATTTTAACAAAATAGCCAATGAGCTAAAGCTTCATATAAAAAAGTTCTGTGATAAATGTTGCTCTGTACAACTACTGCCTATCCTTCAACCAGGCCAACCACAGTTCACCTAAAGTTAGAGGGAGATAAAAGTGGGACACAACAGGTGTTGCAGAAAACTAATGAACAAAGGTCCTACCTACTGTAAACAGAAGATGGTGCCATAGTTAAATAAATCAGGGGCATATTTGACTAGGTCCTACTAAGCCTCAAGCTGAATGCTCTGCTCTAGAAAATAAACATGAAGTGTTTGGATCAAGAATAAGCAGGTCAATGCCTAGAAAGACTGTTCCTGTTTCCTTGAAAGCATCACCACAACCGAATATTTCAGACAAGGCTAAAAGTTCAAAATCCACAATGTGTGAAATGACTCAGCTGCTGTTCATCTTTGTTTAATAGTTTTCTTCCACGTGTTCCAGTTGCAGTTACTATGCTGTAAACGTGACACACAGTGGGAGAGAAGTTAAAGTACCAAATTTTTACCAGGAGCATAAAGGAATCATATGATCAGATTGGTGATGGCAAATGTTTTTGTGCAAAATACTTTGCTTAAGTAACGTGTACTTCATGTGTTACTGTTTCATAAGTAACTGTGCTAGAGCATATGTTAAAGAACACCGAGTATTGAGTAATCAACTGGATTTCAAAATGTTAAATATATGTATTGTTAGGATCAGTCCAGAGTGCTGACTGCATGTGCACAGTAGTTGTGCTTTCACCCATACATCATAACATTAGACAGAGGTTTTTCTTCCTTTGGGAGGGGACATGTGATACTAATTTATGTATATGAATATGTGTTATAGCCATTGACACGTTAAGACCACTGAATAGCATAACCATTTTAAGTATGAATACATCCCATAATGCATAGAATGTAGTGCCTAGGGCCACTATATATTTTTTATGAACTTCTAATAGTTCTTTCTGAGCTGCCATTTTGTACAAAATAAAAGTTGTAATTTTTGTAAAAATTCTGGTACAGCTTGACATTATTGACAATATTATTTGGCAACCAGAAGTGAGCGTCTTGACAGCTCCGTGGGAACCTATACAACATAAGTGATGTTAAATGCAGTGGAAGCTCTTTTAACTTAACCAGTATGGCTTAAATATTGTAGTTTCCATATGTTTTGTGAGAAACCTTTGAACTGCTGCTTGTACAAGCTGTTTTCTTAGGAAAGTAAAAAAGCTGCACTGTACTCTGCAGTTGGCTGAATCAGCATTTTACATAGTGGCACGCACAGTTCTTTCTCTGAATCCTCATCTTCATCATCTCTGCTCAGGCATTTTAATCAAAGTTAAGATTATCATCTATGATTGTGCTTAACTCCTTAGGACAGTGCCATATTTATATACATAACCAGAAATGTTGCAAACAAAGATCACAGTACTTTCCCTAAAAAGCAGGATACTGCATTTCTTTATGCTGGACATGACACTGTTGTCAGACCACCGTAACTGTACCTGGTGTATGACCACTGCAACACCACTGCATGTGTGGCAGTGTAATAGAGCTTCTCACTTTGCAGTCATCAGCATATTTTTTTACCCAAATGTGCCTGAATGACTTTTAATAAGAATATACCAAATTGCAAAGAACTAACTCCATGCCTTGGCATAGCCCACTGGTCACATGCGTGATGCCTGAATCTATATCTCATTGTTCTCTTTTATGTTCTATTAAGTAAGCACCTTTTGATCCAGTTAGTTGTACATCTATTACTGTTTAACGTACCCAACATGCCTGCATGTGTGACCATGTCAAATGCCCTGTCCTACATTACCCTGTGCTAGAGGGCATGCTGTCCCATGCTGCCATTCTTGTCACCATCCCTTATTCTCCACTGTTACACTGTCCAATCTTCTCTGATTATGATACTGCTGTTCTCCTCCCCCTTGAGTTATTTAAGGCCCACCCACTCTTCCTGCTGCTATTCCAAGACTGGCTACATTTCTTAAAGTCATGCCTGTCATGTCTTTCCATCAGAAATGCAAAATCTGTGACTGCAAGTCCTGTAACCTTGAAAAACTAAAGTAAAATTTCCAAAGGATTACTATAAATATCAAAATTCACTGCAATGCCATTAAAACATTTTTGCAGGCAGGCAGAGTCCCCTGCTCCTCCCACACACGCATCTTACTTTTACTAACTCTAAGATCACTGTACCCTGTAGAAAGACAAGTATAATCAGAGGTTTAGTGACTTCAGACAGTGTATATTCCCCATATTTGCACTTTCTCTCTCTCCTGCTGTTAAGAGGATTGCAACTGCTGCCCTCAGAATTGTAACAGGCAGTCCTATACTGCTGTCTGTCTCCATGCACTGCTCATCAGTCTTCTGCCTTAGCAGTGAAAACACTGTTTTCTTTATTTTGTCTGTGCTACCTGCACCTGTTCTAGGCATTATTCCTTTGTTCTATGCAAATGATTTTCTCTCTGCTAATAAAGCTGTCTCCCTCACCTCTTGTCACAGCCGTCATTGTTGCAGCCTTTCTCTTCTCTCTGCTGCCTGTTCTGCTTCCTGCCGTAAAGCTACATTTGTTACTACATCACATGCATTCCACCTAGCTTTTCCCAGCATCCCACAGAAGCAAGATAAAGATTCTCATGTCAAGTTAGTTATAGCTCTGGCTGACACACAGTTTTTATTTATATATATATATATATATATATATATATATATATATATATATATATATATATATATATATATATATGTCTACTTTACATGGTCGACTTTTCAGAAAGTCGACTTTCATATGTCCGAGACCATATGATTGACTTTCGAAAAGCCGACCATGTAAAATAAACACATAACACACAACAAACACTTACCTTTCAACTGTTAGCAGGAGTGCAAGCCTCCCTGCAGCCCCCGAGGGGGTCTCCACCCCCCCACCCCCCCGTAACTTAAATATACCAACTCCGAGATAGCGGTTACCCATGGTCGGCTTTTCGAAAATCGATCATATGGACTTGGCCATATGAAAGGGGACCCATATATATATATATATATATATATATATATATATATATATATATATATATATATATATATATATGGATCCCTATCAGATGATAGAAACGTCATATGACTGAAACTCATTTGAGTGAGACCATAAGACTGAAATTTCAAAATACTGAAAAATCACTTGACTGAAACCCGTAATACTGAAATCTTACAATGCTAAATTTCAACATACTGAATTGTAAAGTGGACGATATAAAACCAGAATAGCAGGGCATATACCTTTTCCCCACTGTAGTGCGATCCTGGAGTTAGTATATATAGTTAGGGTGTTTTTGTTTGTTTTTTGTTAAAGAGTAGGCTCAAAATGTTTTTCTTTTCCGTCCTCGTCAGAGGCATATAGTACCTACCTTCTGCCAATACCTCATTAACAAGTTGAAATGCTCTTATTGTTATTGAAGATCAACTGACCAATAGTCTCTAGTCCATTCGATACAACAAAGGGCAACCGTACTACTCGAAACGGATGCAGAGTGATGTGAAGAAAGGTGGGAAGAGCAACAGTCTCAGATGCATGATGACCTACAGCACTGACTCCTTTGATGTCCGTGAAACCATCAAGAAATTTTGGCCAGTCTTAACTGCTGACAATAAAATTAAGACAATTGTAGGGGAAACACCTAAGTGTGGTTATAAAAACAAGAAGAACTTAAAGGATTTATTGTGCAACTATGATGGAATACCTAACAAGCAGAGTACAGAAGGAAGAAATAGGTTAGGAACTTGGAAATGTGGCTTTTGCAAAGCTTGCAGCCACATTAAATGTTCCAACAGTTTTGTTCATCCGGTAACTAACAAATGCTATAAGTACTCTGGTTTTGCTAAGTGCAACACAAAGAATGTTATATACGTTGGCACTTGTAATTTGTGTCAAGCCTATTATGTAGGAAAGACCAATAGAAAGTTTAAGGAACAGATACCTCGCCATCTGTTAGACATCAAGAATAAAGTGGTAACCAATGCACTATATGGACATGTGTATGAAAATCCAGGGCATTCATTTAACTTTATTGTTATCTTAAATGTGACTACTAACCTTCGTGGAGGAGACATTGTCAACAAAACTGAAAAGGAAGAAAGCAAATGGATCATGAACTCAGAGCTAACTTATTTCCAGAGCTCAACAGAGTAGTTCCTATTAAACCTATTTTGAAAGAGAGAAGCCTAATTAAGAAATTAAATGGAGGCTTAAGGAAGGCGTGCATCTGATTGCTGTATGTGATTGGTTGAGCAATTAAGGATCTTTATTTAACAGCAGTAAGACAGGTCTACACACTAGGATCTGAAGAAGGTTTTTTAACTGAAAGCGCTTATCCTGTTGGACCTGCAACCTGAATAGCACAATTTGTGCTTTTTATTTCTTCGTTTTATTAAAGCCCAAATTTTAACAGAATTTCTCGGTGAACTTTTCGTTGTGGTGGAGGCCTTTTTTTCATTTTACTATTTTTGCCTATTAAGGCTTCCTCTGGAGGTAGTTTTTGGTTTGGTTGTTTGTAATAGTGTCTAGTCGGTTAGGAGAAGGTTGTGACAGGTAAACAATGGCCTCCTCCCCACAGTTCCCCCAACTCCTGCATACACACATACAATCACTTAGGGCAAGCACATACTGAGCAGAGCAGACAATGCAATGACTATATTTAACTTCAGATGCAACTTTGGAACAGGATAACGAAAAGCCACTTCTGCTGAAGTTAGTACAGTCTTTGGGAACTACATTATGAAGGCTGATGACTTAAAGAGGCAGCATGTTTTCTGGCATGCACATATACATGTATTCGTGCTGAATGTCAAACGTCTGACTTGTTTGTAAGATAAATGAAGCAGGCCAGAGACAGACCTGTTCACTTTACATTCTAGCCACTAACATCCCATTTACTGCTTTAGGTCATCAGATTAAAGCACCATTCACTTAGAGACCATACACCTAAACTAGACAAATCATTTATCATAGGTTCATAGGTTCATACTAGGCTATCTGCCCTAGGGCATTTATAAGCCTAGCCAGAGTGTGTTTGGCTTTCGCCACCCATTTTAAATTAATTTTGCCATGCCCTTTTTTGAGGTTAGTATACTGTGCCTCTGTCTAACAGTGACACAGAAGTGATACCCGGGGTCAACCTACGATCTCCCATCCACTCATCAAGATTCCACTTGAAGAGAGTCAATGAGGGACTCTGCCTAACCTGGACTGGGATTTTATTTCAGAGTGAAAGGAGCCTCTGGGTTATGAATCTGTCCCTCCAGCATGTCCTATTTATTTCAGTGCTGAGGTTCAAGTCTCTCGAGCGCGTAGCTCGATGGGATTTGGATTTTCTGAGGTGCAGCATGTCCATTAATTCCGGGTTGGACATGGCTTTATACGTCAGGCACAGATTGCCTCTGAGCAGGTGGTATGCCACTGAGTAGAGCTGGAGTTTCTTTAACCAGGCAGCATATGGCATCTGTTTGAGCCCTTTGATCCTCTTGGTGAGGTACTTTTGGGGTCTTTCTAGTTGCTGCAGGTGTCTGGTAAGGTACATCCCAAAATGGGCATTGTACTCAATTATGGGCCTGATGAGGGATGAGTAAAAAGGCACGATGACCTCCCCTGATCTAGATGTGAATCCCTTCATGATTAGGTGGGCTATATAAAATGTTTTTCTAACCACTTTGGCCACGTTGTTATCAAATGAGAGATTGCTATCAACTTGGGTCCCCAGGTCCCTAATTACTTCTTCTGTACTTAATGGATTACCACCTATGTGGTAATTTGTGGGCACTTTGTTTTTGCCAAAGGGGATGACTATACACTTTTTGGCGTTTAGCTTGAGGCCATGGCTCTGGCACCAGTTGTCTGTTTCTATGAGGCCCTTTTGGAGGATGCTTGTGTCGGCTGGAGAGTCGATTATGGCACCCAGTTTGCAGTCATCTGCGAACTTGGTCAGCCACAGTCCTTCCGTATTTTGTACCTCCGAGAAATATATACCGAACAAGAGAGGTCCCAGGACTGAGCCTTGTGGTATGCCACTTGTAACTGGTTTGGAGTCTGACATGGCTCCAGCAATTCTAACCATGTGGGTTCTGTCCTTGAGCCAGTTTGCAACCCATCTAGTGACACAGGGGTTTATATTTAAGCTGGTAAGCTTATCTATAATGCCCGAGTGGGGTATTGTATCGAAGGCTTTTGCAAAGTCGAGGTAGGCTGTGTGGACCACCTTCCCCTCGTCAATGGCCTTGGTGACTGTTTCAAAGAAATCAACCAGGTTTAAGAGGCAGAATCTGCCCTTAACAAAGCCAAACCGGGTCTGCAGGTCCCCAATATCTTTATTTATGAGGTCCATGATGATCCTTTCCATAGCTTTGCATACCAAGCTAGTCAGGCTTATGGGGCAATAGTTTCCAGGATCCGTTGGGCACCACCTTTGTGGAGAGGGACCACTGTTGCTGTATGCCACTCTTTGGGTACATATCCTGTAGTAAGGCTGAGATTGAACAGTAGTTTTATGTTTGGGTTTAGCTCTTCTTGGAGTTCATGTAGGACGCAGCCCGGGACACCATCTGGTCCCATTGATGCTGTGTTTTTTGATTTGGAGAGGGCAGCTCTTACCTGAGCATCTGAGATGTCAGGGGGGAAGCACTCTGCTGGGATAGATATTTGCCCTTTTGGTGGGGGGGGAGAAGTTTGCGCTGAACCTGTCAGCTAGGATGTTGGCAATGTCTGTGGGTTCGGTGTATTTTTTGTCATTTTGGACTAATTCTTAGCATATCTGGGAATTCCCACCCAGGTTCCTAACATAACTAAAGAAAGCCTTGTAATTATCCTTAGTGTCCTGTGTAATTTTTCTCTCGAAGCTGGCCTTAGACGATTTTATGAGTGCCCATAGTTTTTTGCTAATACTGATCAGAGATGCCTTCCCTTTTTGGGATTTTGCTCTATCATGTAGTAGCTTCCTCCTTCTATTGTATAGTTTGTTTATGGCTGGGTTCCACCAGACAGGATGTCTGCCTTTGGAGGACTGGGTCTTGGTTTTATGTGGGATTGCATGATCCATGCATTCCTGAAAGGGTTCATAGAATGCGTTTATAAAGGATTCTGCGGTCTGGGCCATATTTTCCACAGGCTTTGAAGGATTCCACCTCGGTTTTGAGGAGTGTGAAATTTGCTTTAGAGAGGTTTTTCACTGTGGTTTTCTGGGCAGGGGGTGGGGTTGGGATGTGAATATCCAGTGAGATTAGTTTATGGTCTGATCTTACCAGTGAGGGATACACTTCTGGTCTGGAGCATAGAGTCCCCATGTTGGTGATGATCAGGTCCAGTATGTTTTCCCCTCTTGTGGGAGTGGTAACAAGTTGTTCCATAGCATTTGAGTTTATAAATTCTAGGAACCTTTGGGCTAGGGTGTTGGAGCTAGAGTAATGCTCCCAGTCTATGTTTGGGTAGTTGAAGTCGCCCAATATAATGGTGTTTGGAGTGACCTTCATATTTTCCAGTGTTCTCAGGAAGGCCGAGTGGGGTTCCTGGGTTTGGGAGGGTGGTCTGTAGCAGGCTATAAACTGGAAGGCAGTTTTACCCACTGTTAGTTGCACATGGATAGTCTCTGATGCTTCGTGCTGTGCCACCAACCTGGAGGTGTGGGTATCTTTGACGAATATTGATACTCCCCCTCCTTTTGTGGTTCGGTCCAAGTTTTGTGGCCGAAAAGCATGGTATGAGGTATAACCTGGTAGTGCTGGGGTGCTCTCGGGAGCCTTGAACCAGGTTTCTGTTACTGCACAGATATCGATGTTCTCCATGCTAAGGAGAGTTTCGAGTGTGTGCATCTTGAGGTTTAGACTTCTGGCGTTGACTAGCATTACTCTTAGTTTGTTATCCCTTGTGATACCTATGGAGGTGGGTTTGTCTTTTGAGCCTTGCCTATAAAAGGCACTATGGGGGTAGCAAGAGCCTTTGCCAATATCCGAAAGCCCAGGGGTGACAGGTGCAAGCCGTCCCTAGCGAAGCATCGTGGCTTGTCGAGCATGTCATCCCAGGTTGACAGGCATTGGATCCCCTTTGAATGACACCAATACTTAAGCCAATTTTTGCAATTGATCATCTTGTCTCTTTTCATGTAGTCCAAGGAGGTACATCTCAGGTCATTCACACCAGCATGGACAATGACTGAGTCATATTTGTACTTGCCTTGGAGTGACCTGGGTGCTTGTGTTATGTGGTGGATCCTAGAGCCCGACAGGCAGCTCACTGTGACCTTCTCCTTGTTCAGCCTGGTGAGCGGGACGTCAGTGTGCCTGACGATAGAGTCACCTATTACAAGTGTATCAGGTGTGTTGTTTAGCCTTAAGGGCTGTGACTGTTTGGCACACTGGCTTTGTGAGCTATGTGTTGCACGTGTTTTGTTTTGGGGTAGCGGTTGCTTGAGTGTCTGCTTTGGAGGTCTCTGCTGCTTAGGCAGATTTTTATTTAGAGCCTCCGAGTATGTTTTTGTGTGTTTATGTGTTTGGTTTGCTGTCGTGGTAGGTCTATGTGAGACTGGAATTGTAGTGAGTGTGGTTTCCTTCTCCTCCTGACTGGTTATGCCAGTACTGAGTTGAGAGAGCTTAGCCTCCAGTTTGGCTATATGGTTGCATCTCTCACATGTGTTGGAATTTGTTGGGAGGAGGAGAGGGTTGTCTGCGTACATGAGGCAGTTGTAACATTGCTTCAAGATTCCCAGATTCACCAGCTGGATCAGAGAGGAGATTGACAACATTTCTTTCTTTCATTTCTTTCTTTCTTCCTTCTGTCATCATCAAGGTCCTTCATAAAGCTAGAATGTCCATAATAAAGATTATGTAGGTGGCCCCGTTTTGACCAAAGCAGACTTGGTTTAATCTTAGCTCACCAAACGGAGACTTTTTACTTTGAGTACCTTTAATGTGTAAGCACGCTGTAAAATGTGCAAGTCTTGCTTCTCCTTCCATATTCAGCAGCTCCCAATAGAGTAGCCACCTTTTTGAATGTCCAAAGTGTTACATTTTTATGGAAATGCAAGAGTTTGCAGGACAAATCATACTCACAACCAAAGAAAAGGATCAGTCTTTAATTTTTGCCATAATATAAACTCACTCTTGCAGAATTTGAACTATTGTCTCACATTATATTACAGTGCTTGAGATAAAAAGATTAGTGTTTTGTCAGAAATCTGGTATTTTTCACATTTGTTTGTTTGCAGGACAGAACTACCCAAATAGGGACAAGGGTAACCTGTCTCTCAACCAGTCTGTGACTCGAAGAGAATCCTTTCTGTTTTTAGAGTGATTTACAAACTCAAAAATTTCAGGAAGCTTCCAGCTGACAAAATTCATACACTGACAGTTTAGTGCAGAGGACTAAACTCTAAGAGCTACTGATGAGCTTCATTTTGCAGTCCTGGGTTTAATTCCCTTAGCTTCCATTTGCCAACTGTGTGACTCTGGGCAAGTCATTTAACAAGGCAGTGCTCCCAGATTGCCTCCAAAAAAGACACTTGTGCTTGATAGATTTACCCAGTTAATAAATGAAAAATAAATAAAAATAATGCAAAACAGAATCGATCTCTATGCTACTAATCTATATGCTACTGCATATCATAAAAGCAATTCCCTCTTCGGAAGATGTTTGGTGTCTTTGATTATTTATGAAACAGAAGTGTCGATTTCTGTGGCTAAACTGCAGTTTACAGCAGGATGTTTAGACCTGGCAGTCAACAGTAAGCACTCCTATTGTTTTTTCCCATTAACAGAAGAGACTGTGAAGCCCTATTAAGTATTAGATTTTATATGAGAATATCCCCTTCCTGTATGGAGTTTTAATCATACCTCTCAATTAAATGATTTTGCATCTCAGATTTAGCCTTGCTCCTCCTATATTTACTGATTTTCTTCATAAAGTTAGACATGTTCAAGGGTACATAAACTATTAGCTGATAATTTAAGCCTATAGAAAGAATAATTATCAATAATTTTATGTAACCTAGTATCCAAAGACCTGCTCTGAGAAATAAGAAAGAGCTCCTTTCTTTGCACCTGCTGATATAATTTTTAAAGATTAACAATACGATTGTTTACATTTAGCTGTTAAGAGGTGTGATTTAATATCTGCATAGAGACTTTGAGCTATTAGTTTCAGCTATAATAAATTTTAGCTTGGACTGCTTCTTAGCAGATATGACTTCTCCCATGATGCATTAGAAAACCTTACAACATGTCTGCTAACAATAAGTATGTACCTTTCCACAGGAATAAGACACTACTGACAACTAACCTCTTTGTTTCAAATCTTCATTATTCCCCTTGTTTTCCTGCTAGGGAATTTCTCCCATTATAAGAAAAGACTGAATATTTTAGATGTGAAAAGGGATGTTAGCTATTTTATATTCGAAAACTAAGTAGTCTGGAGAAGAGGAATATTGTTAATTGTTTCTGACATGTAATCTAAGTCTTTTACCCAAGACCTGTAGACTGAAGATCTCTGTTACAGTTGACTGTGCTGTGTATCTTGTTCTGTTATCAAAACAAAGGCAGGCATGTGTCATATGGCAGTACAGTATATGTCACTAGAGGGAACGTCATCTTGTGTTCCTGTAGCTAGGCATGCTCCCATGAAAGCTGTCATCTGGAAGGCAGCCAACACCTTTGTACAACACTATATTTAGGTACACCCTGACTGAAGCCAGGTATGACACTGAAGTTCTCATACTTTTGTTTCTGTCAACCTTTCTGACTAGTTAATGCTTTCATGTTGTAGAAGTCAGACTGCCTTGAGGGTCCTACCTGTAACATCCTTTATGTGTTAGTAATGATTACCATTACTAGAAAAGGATATTATGGTGTCACTCAACAGACTTCCTTAGACTTATTTAATCCAAAAACCTTGTTGTCCAGTTCTCACCTAATAATTTGCATACTCTCTTTAAAGTTTATGTCGTCATGAGGACTTCAGTCCATGCCATAAAGCGACAGCAAGTTTTCCGTTATGCATGCATACTGAATGACAGATGTCTGACTCATGCAATAGATGTAACCTGAGAATCCAGTGATGAATTTCAGTCCATGCTAATGTTTTACTTCTACTTACACTACAAAAAATAAATTTAAAATGTTGCAGTAGTTGAACTTTAACTGATATACAGTCTACCATGCACAGACAGACACATGCACACACGCACACACAGATATACACACACCATTTATTTTATTTATTTATTTATTTTACATTTGTTGACCGGGAAAATCCGACTGGATACATGTCCATTTTCAGCGGAGGCCCGGGGAGAAAAGCTCCACATTTAACAGTTGATACATTGTTACATAGAAAAAAACTGATGTTAAATTAAATTAAACAACAATTATAGAATTTATAAAAAAGAAGAAGCCAGAGATACAGGCGTTAATAGTTACATACATAAGTAGTTGATAAAAAGAGGGTAATTAGACGCAGAACAGATATATGAATTGAAGAAAAACACTTAGTCATGCATAAAAGATAATACAAGACTAAGGAGGTTCAGAGGGAAGAGAAATACAAGGGGAAAAAAGGGGAAAAGAAAAGAAGCTGACATGGTAGATTCCATGGGATTCTTTTGAGAGAAGAGAGGTGAGAGAAGTGAGTTAACTCAAGGCAGTTAGTCAGGGTGTGAGCATTGGCATAACCAGTGGGACTTGAAATATTGGAATAGACTTTTTTTAAAGTATGATAGAGAGGTATTTGTGGTAATACTGGTGGGAAGGGAGTTCCATATATTAGCAGTAGTGTTAGCAAATAGAGCATCTCCACTTGCATTGTTGGATTTAACGTTTTGAATAAGTATTCTGTTTGAGGAGCGTAGGCTATTTAGGTTAGTATAAGGAATGACTAGGCTCTTTAGAGCAGGGGTTTTCTCAGGATGGGTAAGTATTTTATATGCCTCAGTAAGTTGAGACAACTGAAGGAGGTTAGGGAGTTCTATCCATACAAGGTCTTTTAGGTTATTGCAGTGGTGTGTTCTATATGGTGAACCATTTGCAAATCTGGCAATGTGATTATATGAACATGAGAGTTTATTTAGCTCAGTTTTATTCAGCTTAGTGAACATTGGGGATGCATATAGAAGTGTGGATAATAAGTGGGTACGGGCAATAGTTGTTTTTGCCATAGGTGTTAGAAAGGCTTTGATTCTATATAATGATCCTAGTTTCCTGTTGACAGTTTTGATAGTAAGATTAATATGTATATCATATTTAAGTTTATTGTCTATGGTAACTCCTAGTAGTTTAGTATGGGGGTCAGGTGTTATAATTGTGCCATTATTTGAGTGTATACTAAAGTCTATGAAGGGCAGTTTCTGGGTAGGGTGAAAAGAAGCAGTTTGGTTTTTGGGATTAAGAAGTAGCTGTCTTCCTGTTAGCCAGTTTTCAACAGCTGTAAAGCAGGATTGAGTTTTAGCTAATAGATTGTCTAAAGAGGTGTCCGAACAGACTAAGGTCGAATCGTCAGCATATTGTATACAGGTTGCGTTAGGGATGGCTTTGTGTAGGTCGTTAATAAAGATTGAGAAGAGAAGTGGACCCAGTATGGATCCTTGTGGCACACCTATGGTATTTGGTAGGAGATTGGAAAGTTGATTTTGCCAGAGTATTGCTTGTTTCCTATCAGAGAGGTAAGCTTGAAACCAGTCTAAAGTTAGATTGTCAAGCTGTAAAGTTTTTAGAGTATTATGAAGTAGTTGGTGGTTAACCATGTCAAAGGCCTTTGAAAGATCCAGAAAGAGAGCAGATGATATTATTTTGTTATTACGGTTGCAATTTATAGTATCAGTAAAAGAGAGTAGTGCAGTAGTTGTGCTGTGGTTGGGTCTAAATCCATGTTGTGAGTTTGTCAGTAGTTTGTTCTGGGTTAGATAGTAAAGTAGTTGTTTATGTATACATTTTTCCATGATTTTGGCAAGAGGGACATTATGGCTATTGGTCTATAGTTGGACAGTTCAGTGGAAGAGCCACCTTTATGAAGAGGTATAACATGGGATGTTTTCCAAATTATCGGGATGGAAGATTCCAGGATGGTACGATTTATAAGTATTGATATGGGGTAGGCTATTACATTTGCGGCTTTCTGTAAGTATTCAGCTGGGAGAAGGTCAGCGGAGGGGGTAGTAGGTTTAAGTTTTTGTAATAAGGATCTTATGCTAGTTGTTGGGACAGGTTGTAGAGTGAAAGTGGGTCTAGTTACTGGAATATCCTCCGTCACAGGACTGTATTTAGCAGATAGTTGGTTAGCTAAGGTTTGTATAGTACTCGTGAAGAATGAGTTAAAGGTGTTAGCTACTTCTAATGGAGTTTTATCTGATACCGTTTCTGGGGTGGGAGTTGAAGACTTGCCTGGGCGTAAGAGGTTGTTAAGACCTGCCCAAAATTTTTGCGGGTTGTTTTGGTGTTTGTTTTGTAGTTGGCAGTAGTAACTTTTTTTGTCAGCTAGTATTGCTTTTTTTGTGTCATTTCTTTTTTGTTGAAATATGATGCGGTCTCGGGATAATTTAGTTGCACGCCAGGTTTCCCAGGATTTGTTTCTATTTTTAATTTTAGATTTGGTTTCCCTTGTAAGCCAGGGTGCAATGTTTACTTTGGTCTTAATTAACCTTTTTGGAGCAGGAAGGTGGTATTAAATCTAGTTACTGCTTCTTCAAGGGGGAGATACTTTAGTGGGGCCCAATTACAAGATCTGAGTTCTTCTTGGAATTTTGTTAGGTCAAATTGCTTCTTGTTTCTAATTGACCTGTACATGGGAGTGGTAGATAGGCCTATTTTATTTTTTGTTATGTATGTGATGAGGTGGTCGCTTAGGTCATTTGGTGCAGTCCCAGACTTATAAGTTTGTGGCTGGCTATTTATTAGAATCCAGTCTAAAATACTTTCTTTTTGGTTTACATTTCCAGTTCTAGTTGTAGTATTTATAATCTGGGTAAACCCATGTAGGTTAATGTGGATGGGGTTGGTTTCTGAAGAGCATAGGTTCCAGTCAATATTGACGCCACCCATGATAATAGTTTCTTGGGGTAGTTGTTGGATATCCAGTTAAGTAAGTTTTCCAGTGTATCCACATTGTTCCCTGGAGGGATATACACTGTAAATAGATTTATACTTTTTTCTTTGTTTAGCTGTATTTTTAAAGCAAGTATTTCTGCATTAGAGATTTGGGGTGGTTGTTTAGTGTTAAAGGTAATGTAGAGATTGCTGTTATAGAGCACAGCAATACCACCACCCTTTCTTTTTATTCGGTCTAGTCTATGCATATTATATCCAGGTGGTAAGATTTCAATATCTTTGGTCCCGGGTTTAAGCCAGGTTTCTGTTACACAAAGTATATCTGGGAGGTGGGTGGCTAGGAGAGCATGAAGGTTAGATACTTTGTTGTTAATACTTCTAATATTTAAATGATAAATCAGGAAGGTATTGGATGGCCTTGGTGAGGGTGATGAACCATTTGGATTGGGTATAGTTTGAGGGCCAGGATTAGGGTGGATATCTCCATCTTTCATGGTGTTTTTTTCTGAGGTATTCGATTAGTTTAGTGAGTTTTAGTAATATTTTTTGAATTTGCCTAGATTTGGTATGGTTTTGATTAAGTTTGTAGTTGTGGTGGTGGTTAGGTTTTTGGGTTTTATCACATAAGTTTTGGATATAAGACATAAAGGTAGGTTGCATTGGAAGAGTATTTGTACGGGTTTTAGGGTAGTAATATCCTGAATATGGTTGGTTTTCATATTTGGTAATTAGATATGTAAATGAAATCAATGGAATTATAAGGATTGTATTTATTAATATAGTCTTCGACTTAGTGGGTAAAGTGGAGCACATTGTTTTAGTAGTGTGATACATAATTGAAGGATGGGTGGGTATTGGTAATTAAGTTTAACTTGAAGGGGTGGGTTGAGGAGAGATATAGGACAGTTCTGAGTGGTTGGGAATTACTAGGGGGAGTGGTCACTTACCTATAAATGTAGAGGTACTGGGGGCGGGTGGGATATGGGGGCAGGGAGGGGCGCGGAGCGAGCCCGAGCGCAGCGAGGGCGAGCGGAGCGGGGTTAAACCAATTCAAGGTACAGTGCAGGCAGGTAAAAGTAAGGCAAGTACTTATGGTGGTTTGCCTATATTCTGTAAATTTAGATATCTCCAATGGTAGATAAAGGTTTTATGGGCCGCTGTTTGTTTGCTGAATCCAGTACACTATTTGGGATAATGCTAGTCTGAAGTGTTAGAATGCTAAACAGGCTATCTTTTTTACAGATATCTTTTTGGATGAGTAACAGTCACTAGGAAGCTTCTTTTCAGTAAGAATCTTGTATAAAAACTGGAGTAGTACCTTAGTTAATATATTATATAGAGGTATTGCTGTAACCAGTTGTTCACCCTATGTATAGAGTGCTGCGGATGGTCAGCGCTTGTTTTAAAGTATAGATCTTGTCAAGCGACACACTTTGCAGGAGGAGTAGGGTGTAGTAGAAAGATAGGTTAGGTCAGAGCCTATAGGAAGAAAAATATAGTTTACTTGACAATAATGGCTTCAGTTGGTAAAGGCATAATGCAATATACAGGACAGATGTCAAAAAAAACAATAGTGTTATCACACAAGGTCAAAAGTAATCACTGCTTATTTCTAAGATATGCATTTATACATCATTATTTGGCGATGTAATAAGTTACTCCTGGTACATTGCAACGCTTAATCAAAACTATTTGCTAAGGCTTGCTAAGGTCGTAGTGATTCTCTAACATGCAGCCTTGAAGTCGCGAGGCTAGTTCCAGTGATGTTGTCTTTGGCGCGCTAAGGCCAGAGTTAAAAACATAAACTTTACAATCAGACTATACTTCAGGATTAGGTTATCTGTTTTAGTAACCACAACAAAATACATAGATATTATGATACATGTATAAGATATTATGCATGGAAAACCACTAATTTAATGCAGAATTCATCTAGTTTCTTCATACGAACGCTGTTTTCAGTTAGCGCGGGTAAATAACAATGCGATACAGGTACTACTTATGTCACAGTGTATCAGAAATTGCGGTGGAATTTAAATAGAATTCACTTGACTTGGTAGAGCTTAGCCCGATATGTAAAATAATGCTTTTAATAGCCTATATTAACAGTCTACAATAGCTAGAATTAACAGGTCTTACATACCTAATGTAGGAGAGATTCCCGGCTGGATTCAGAAAACACAGTTGATAGTTTGGAAATGGCGCCACTAGAGGGGTTATATATAACCTCCTTTGCGTCAGAGTAGGGGGTGGAGTAGAGGGGTTAAACCAATTCAAGGTACAGTACAGGCAGGTAAAAGTAAGGCAAGTACTTATGGTGGTTTGCCTATATTCTGTAAATTTAGATATCTCCAATGGTAGATAAAGGTTTTATGGGCCGCTGTTTGTTTGCTGAATCCAGTACACTATTTGGGATAATGCTAGTCTGACGTAATTAGAATGCTAAATAGGCTATCTTTTTTACAGATATCTTTTTGGATGAGTAACAGTCACTAGGAAGCTTCTTTTCAGTAAGAATCTTGTATAAAAACTGGAGTAGTACCTTAGTTAATATATTATATAGAGGTATTGCTGTAACCAGTTGTTCACCCTATGTATAGAGTGCTGCGGATGGTCAGCGCTTGTTTTAAAGTATAGAGCTTGTCAAGCGACACACTTTGCAGGAGGAGTAGGGTGTAGTAGAAAGATAGGTTAGGTCAGAGCCTATAGGAAGAAAAATATAGTTTACTTGACAATAATGGCTTCAGTTGGTAAAGGCATAATGCAATATACAGGACAGATGTCAAAAAAACAATAGTTTTATCACACAAGGTCAAAAGTGATCACTGCTTGTTTCTAAGATATGCATTTATACATCCTTATTTGGCGATGTAATAAGTTACTCCTGGTACATTGCAACGCTTAATCAAAACTATTTGCTAAGGCTTGCTAAGGTCGTAGTGATTCTCTAACATGCAGCCTTGAAGTCGCGAGGCTAGTTCCAGTGATGTTGTCTTTGGCGCGCTAAGGCCAGAGTTAAAAACATAAACTTTACAATCAGACTATACTTCAGGATTAGGTTATCTGTTTTAGTAACCACAACAAAATACATAGATATTATGATACATGTATAAGATATTATGCATGGAAAACCACTAATTTAATGCAGAATTCATCTAGTTTCTTCATACGAACGCTGTTTTCAGTTAGCGCGGGTAAATAACAATGCGATACAGGTACTACTTATGTCACAGTGTATCAGAAATTGTGAAACCATCATGAGGTAACCAATTTATTTCTTAGTTTTATTTGTTATCCAGGTAAGGAGTGTCATGCACTGGACACTTTCAGCTATGACTTGTACCAAGGACAATCCAGATGAAAAGAATATAAGAAGAACACATACAATGAGATGCCACATAATTTATCACTAATTATTGCATTTGTCTTACTACTCTGAATTTTGGGGAAGTCAGCTACAGGAACCTGAATGCAGTATCCTGAGGGACTCTATCAATAAATATTTATAGGTAAATGCAGTCTTGACATGCAGAGTAAGTGTAAAACAATTTGCTTATGTATTCAGTTACTTCCATGCATCCATCCCGATTCTAAACTTCTCATACTGATAAGGATCATGGTGTTAGCAAAATGAGCAGAGCAGAACCGACTTCCCTCTCTTCAATAGTTGCAGTTCATCATAAGGTATTTCTGGACATTCTGATGCAATTTGAGTGATATCATTTTTTCAATGTGTCCATGGTCCACCCTGCAGAGTCCTCCCAGTGGGCTATGCCTGCTGTACCTTCTGCATGAAGGTACTCATGGGATGTTCACACTAGATGCACAAACTAAATCATTTGGCTCTTCTGAACCCAAAGGTCTAGCAGCAAAATGTCAACATCCTCCAGGATTGTTGAGATGCTCATTCCATTATACTGTTCGAGCCCAGCAATTTTTTGAAGGAACTACTTTCTGCCATATGCCTCTTCGGTCTCATCTAGTTGTTTGTTACCCAAAGTGCATGAGAATAAGGAAATAGAATGACTGGTATATTGAGAGAGTTTTAATTTATCCCATGGCCCAGGTCTGGCTTCACCCCCATAGTGTGCTGCTGCCACTGCATCTATCAACTGGTCAGTTTCCTGGTGCCCTCTAAACTTACTCATTAATAACACCCCAAGATATCGCCCCTATGTACAGAAAGCCATTCCCTCTTGTCAATAATAGAAGCATAAACAAGTCCTCTGATCTGAGAGCTGACTTTCGTCCCGCCTACTTCACATTCATCAGTCACTTGAGGACTAGGGAACAACTTTGTCTGCAAACAACAAAAATGCACTCCTCAATCCCCAAACTGAATAGTCCCCAAGTCTCAGCTGAGCTCTGTTGTATTTTCCATGAAAATCATGAGCAGATGAGCAGACAACTTATAACATTACCAGAGTCCTACACTCTTCCTGACTGTATCTGAGATAACTTAAAGAATGTCGACACAATTTGCACCCCACAAAGACAGGTACTGAATGGTCTCAACTGCGGTGCCCAGACATGTGCTAACCTAACACCCTGAAAGTAAACTCTGGGGTTTGTTGTCATATGTGTTTTATAGGTCCACAATCCACAAGCAGAGAGTACTTACAAATTCCTCTGTTGCTTCAGTTACCAATGCAGTAATGGAGTTGTATGGAATCTGCACTCCTTATCTTTAATCAGAGGCCTGAGTCCTTGTGCAGGTTCTAGTATCTCTATCCTGAGCAAGGATTTTCTGTCTCCTCTGCTGGAGTTGGCTCTTAGGAAAACTTTCTAGGTCTCTGAAGGGACACTCAAAAGCCCCTGTCTGGGTGCTGTATAGTTGGAGTCTAGGCCAGTAGATAAGAGGGTGGCCCCAATACAACAGCAAGTTGCAGAATGGAAAACTCTACCTTTTATTTCACCAGTTTTTGGAACATTTAGCTTCCTTGGAAACCATGGTTACAGTACTTGAAAGAGTACTACCTACTGACTCAGAATTCCTACTGGAAGACTTTGATGCACATGTGAGGGTTGCTAGATCTAACCGGAAAGGCATAAGTGGGAGGAATGGCTTGCCTGAGCTGAACCTGACAGATGAAATGTTATTGGATGCTTGTGCTGGTCATGGACAGTCTATAAGAAACAGCATTTTCAATAAGAATGATGTAATCCGTGGATTTGGTTGCAGTTCATCTTGAGTCAAGCATTAATGGTTGACTTTGTCATCATGTCATCAGACTTGAGGCCATGTATTCTAAAATTTGGATCAAGACAGGTGCTGAGCTCTCAGGTGACCATCACCTAATAGTGAAATGGGTTAAATGGTCAGGGTGTTGGCTGGACAATGCAGAAAAATCATATATTGTAGAAAAGCCATCCTAAGAAGTCCTATCAGACACTTCTGAGTGGGATGAGTTCAACTCAAACCTCCAGATAGACTTTTCTGTTATATTGGGGGAGGGGGGTAAAGAAATGTAGTAACTGTATGGAGCCAGTTCAAGATCTCAGTAGTTGAAGTGTCTTTAAGGAGCTATGGCTAAAGAGTGCCTGATACATGCCATGGAAGTAACCTGAGGACCCAGTGATGGACATCAAAACTGAGGGAAGCAGTCAGGTTAAAGAAACAGATGTTTTGTGCAATGCTTGGCACCAGAGTTATAGATCTGGCCGACAAGTGCTAATAGACTAAGGAAATAGACTACATACCTCCAGGGAAACAAATTTGCAATTCAACTTAAAGAACTGTGCAAATGCACTTGCTTCCAGACAATGGTAAAACAATTAAAGTTCTTGCCCACTTAAATTTTTTGCAAAACATTTTCCACAACTATTCAATAGTTTTATAAATGTTTAACCAAATGTGAATGGGATATTTCTAGATTATAATATACATTGTACTTTTTATGTACTTATTACCAGCACAACATTTAGCTCTTCAGTAAATAAATGCTCAGTGCAAAACAATCATAAAAGTGGCACTCCTTGCATTTGCTGCATTGATCGTATAACTGGTGGCACTCCTTGCATTTGCTGTATTGATTTTATAACTGGTGGCACTCCTTGCATTTGCTGCATTGATTTATAACTGGTGGCACTCCTTGCATTTGCTGCATTGATCGTATAACTGGTGGCACTCCTTGCATTTGCTGTATTGATTTTATAACTGGTGGCACTCCTTGCATTTGCTGCATTGATTGTGTAACTGGTGGCACTCCTTGCATTTGCTGCATTGATTTATAACTGGTGGCACTCCTTGCATTTGCTGCATTGATCGTATAACTGGTGGCACTCCTTGCATTTGCTGTATTGATTTTATAACTGGTGGCACTCCTTGCATTTGCTGCATTGATTGTATAACTGGTGGCACTCCTTAAGTTTGCTGCATTGATTGTATAACTGGTGGCACTCCTTAAGTTTGCTGCATTGATTGCATAACTGGTGGCACTCCTTACATTTGCTGCATTGATTGTGTAACTGGTGGCACTCCTTGCATTTGCTACATTGATTGTATAACTGGTGGCGCTCCTTGCATTTGCTGCATTGACTATATAACTGAAAACTGTAAAATTATCATGAATTCTGATTATTGAAAAGTGTGCAATATTTGTGATCCTTTTTCCAACACCTTTACTGAATTATCACTTGTGACATAGGTAAATTTACATTCATATAAACGTAATCAACCTATAGTACCATAACAAACATTATACTTCACATATATTGCTATATATCATATAACTTAAGCAACATTACATTATTCAATTCCTGCCTTTTTTTTTTAAACAAGAAACATATTTATTAAATCATCACTTACTACATTGGCAATCATATACTTATATAAATGAAAACAAACCACACAGATGCAATCCTAGTTGCAAGCATTTTACATCACAAACCATACTGACACACTTCCAGTTGCAAACATTATACATCAGTTGTAATCTACCCAGTCATTTTCAGTCAAACATTACATAGCTCATTTAAGTCCTGCCACCTTTTAAGCCTAATTCCTCCCTTGTATATATAGTTCCCATTTTTTCCTATGTAGTTTGCTCCTGCACTTTTGTAAAGATCTCAATTCCAGTTGTTTTATCTCTGTTACTATGTTCACTACTTCTAGTATAGTTGGCTAAGATTTTGATTTCCATTTTCTAGTAATTGCTTTTTTGGCAGCCACCATAATTAGACACAACAAGGCCTTATCATGTCTAGGCAATTCCAATTTTGTATCATAGCTCAGAAAAATCATCTCCCTCATCAGACCAATCTGCCCACCTGCATCTCTGACATAGGGTTGCCAATCATCTGGAATTCTTCCGGACTTTCCAGAATTAAGGGACACTGTCCGGAAAATGGACCAGACAGCATATTGTCCAGAAAAAAAAAACAGGAGATTAATTTTCTTTTACTTTAAAAAAATATGTTTTCTAGGGGTTTCTTCTTTAAGAACACCCTTTGCTTCTGGTCACACAGATGCAGAAGACGAATACAGTCTTCTATGTCTGTGCGACCAATTTTTACTTCTTTGTCTTCCGCGCACGCAGAATTTGAATTCTTGAAGACATCTGAAATACGCAGCATGCCACAAACCAGATTAGTGAGAGTCTGTTTGGACTACTGTCAGTACTAGAGAATGTATGCAGTGGGATAGACACTGGTGAAGGCTAACTTTACAGGTAAGAGGTAAATGAGAATTGTATTAGATCGTTGCTGAAGTTTAATTCAGAGTCAAGACAGACGCTGAGGTACTGCAAAAGGTCTAGAGGCTAATGTTGTGAAGGATTTGCTAGTTTGCATGCTAGTGACTTTAGTTTTTGTTATATCCCAAATATCATTGTTTTTTTTTTGTTTTTTTTCAGATTTAAAAGGTGCTTCATCAGGTGCAGAATGATAGAGAGAATGTTAAGATCATGTTCTCATTCCTTCTTGGTTGGGTATGTTTCTGGAGATGGGAGATTCAGAGCTCTAAATGGCCATGTACTGAGCATATAGGATGATTGTGATGCAGGTAAGTCTGATGAAAGTGTGTTTATAAAGTTAGTGTAGAGCAACGAGTGGTTTGTAAACAGCCCTGTGACAGTCTTCTTTTATAGATATTTAACAGAGGAGTTCCTTGGGCTGTTCTGACTTTGAAAAACCTGTAAGAAAGAAAGCCTTGAAATCATCCAAGAGCCTTGACACTAATTTTGATAGTATATTTATGAGGAGATTGTAGGTAGTCATTTAGGTTGAAGGCTTTTGCTGGGTCTATACAAGTAGTTCCTTTTAGGGGGTCTATATTAGAACATCAAAGTTTAAAAACGTAGAATATTCTAATATCGAACCCTATTCAGCGAAAGCTGAAAATATTGAAGCAACAGAAAACCAAATTTTTTCCTAGGGAAAGAATTTGGTTGTCTGTTTCTGTTGCTTCTGTATTTTCAGCAGTGTGGTGGAAAGTTACCGGTCAGGTTCAGGTAAGTGTGCGATTGAGTGCGGGTTAGGTTAGTTAGGGTTAGGGTACGGGTTAGGTATGTGTGCGATTGGGTGGACGTGAGGGTTAGGGCGGGTTAGGTGAGTTAGGATTAGGGCGTGGGCCAGGTAAGTGTGCGATTGTGTGGACATGAGGGTTAGGGCGGGGTAGGTGAGTTAGGGTTAGGGCGCGGGTGAGGTGAGTTTGCGATAGTGACAGACCTTAGGGTTAGGGTTTGGGTTAAGGTAAGTGGATAGTTAGTGGTGTGTGTATAGTTTAGTATAGAGTTAGGTGTAAGATTTTAGGTGTATGTGAGTGGATTGCTGTTTGTTTGGTGTGCTTGTGTTGTGTGTATGTGTTTTGGAACAGCAAATTTTTCCCTAGGAAAAAATTCGCTATTCTGTATGTTTGACGTTTTCAGCTTTCGCTGAACAGGGTTCGATATTAGAACATTCAAAGTTCTGAAACTTCGATGTTCTAATATAGACCCCTTTTAGGCTGATTTTGTCTGTGTTAATTATAATATCATCAATAGAGGTATAAAGAACTAGTGGCCATTCCACTGTGACCAGTCCAAAGGATATGCTACTTATTGGACAACAAGGAGTATTTCTGCATATAGCCAGCCAGCAGACAATAGCACATCTTGTGCTGAAGAAAGTATTTTTGAAAGTAGGAAGAATGATTCTTCTGGCCAGATCTAAGACATGATGTCTTTACAGAGGCAGAGGCTGTAGGCGTGGTATAAGGGCTGAATGAGATGCTCCTTACACAGGCTGAGGAATGAAGGTGGGAGTCCATCTGAACTGTATGGGCTATAAATTGGTGAAGAGTTTAAAAGTTTTATTTTTTAATATCCACACTTTTTATTGAAGAGTAGAATGGTGGTTGTAAAGTAGGGGTTTGAAGATGGGTAATGAAGATAAACTGAGGTTAAGGCAGATTAGTAAATTTAATAGTCATGTTTGAACTTTGGCCAATAATATTATTTACTAGATTCCAGAAATTCTTTGGTTGTTGAAAAGAGGTAGTCTGTGGCTTTTGAAGCTAGATGTCTTTGTAATGTCATGCAGTTTTTTTTTTTGGTTAAATTTTGTAGGGTCAAAACGTTGAAGGAGTTAGTGTGCTAGGACTAATGAGAATTAGTTACTAAATTAGCTGCTATGATTTAATGTTCCCTTAACCATATTTTGCAAAACAGGGAACTGGAACCATTGGCCAGAAGTAGTTCTTCTATCTATGCCACTCAGTTTCACTGGAAAATGGATATGATGTACTTCAATTGAAAAAATGTTGCCACATTTTTAAGGAAGCTGATAAAAATCATCATTCATGAATGAACATTTCTTTATTTGTCTTCATGATTTTTTTTGTTTGTTTTATTTTATTTCTGGATAAATTATTTGGGTTTTAACAGTGAAAGAATGTGGCATGAATGCTGTACATAGTGCAAGAATATTAGACAATTCTTAGTATTTTTCCTAATTTCTAAAGTAAGTGGTGTCAGAAGATATTTTGATTAATCCACTGGAACTTTTACATATGGCTTCATATTTGATTTATATATTATTATTTGCATTTATTTTTGCTGAATGTAAAATGGCAGAGCCAAAGTCATGGTACTAGGCAGGTGGCTGTGGAATATCTGCTTTGTGGACAAGAAATAAAACATAATATGATAGTGAGCCAGTTTTCAAATCAGAACAGCTGAAGCCTTAAAAATGTTGGAGAGCTCGCCATCAGTGCTTTCATTCCTAGATTCTCCAAAGAACTTGTAGAACAGTTTCTACAATGTTTATAATTTGCAATTATACAATGACCCCCCCATTAATATTCCAAAATGTGCACGCTGATTGGTCAGCGTGCACGTTGTAAATCAGATTTATACTAATGGAAAAAGGTCTGGTCACCCGGGCGTTTTCCATTAGTATAAGTCTTTGTTTTACAGCAATGGAGAACGCAAAATCTCCGTTGCTGTTTAGACACTGTCTCGCTATGTTAAAGCAGTTTAAGATAGCGAGACAGCTTTAAAAAAAGTAACAGAGATCTTCCTTTCACCGTTGCTTTTTTTAAAGCTGTCTCGCTATGTTAAATGGGATTAACATAGCGAGACAGCTTTAAAAAAGCAACAGAGCATCTCCGTTGCTTTTTTAAAGCTGTCTCGCTATGTTAAGTGAGACACTTTGTAAAAAGCAGCGGAGATCTTGCTTTCTCCATTGCTTCTACCCACAGCTCTGATGTACTGCGTAAGCATACACATGCACAGTACATCAGAACTGCCGTAGACTACCAGACAGCTGCGGAAGGGCAGCAAGGAGGCATTATACAATGTCATTATTTAAGAAAAGTAAGTATTTTTTTTCTTAAATAATGTCATTGTATAATAGCAATAATCCCCTTCTGGGTGTGGGTAATGCTGGATTTACCCACAGTTGTCTTTGTTTGGCCACTCAGGCTTCGTCCTCATGACCAAACCACACAAACCATGGGTAAATCCAGCATTACCCACACCCAGGCATGGGTTATTGCTATAATAGCCTATGTCAGGTTTAATAGTGGTGAAAACTGCATCTTCTACTTTGGGTTCCCCAAGTCATTAACACTTTATACTTTATTAAGAACATTATTACTTAACTTTAATATTGTTATATTGAGGCCGGAAAAACAATGACTTGAACTCTTATAGGGAAGTAGTATTCCACAGCATGTGGATGGATTACTGACACTGTGTTATATTTTAAGGGGGTAGGGTACTGGCTGCAGTCTTGAGTATGTCCTCCTTTGTATGAGATGCCTAATAACTATGAATCTGTTTTCAGTTTGCCATTCATTCCTTATTGCAATATTACCAGCATACCATTTTTTAATGTAACATAGGCAATTTATTCTTCAAGGGGAGCAGTAGGCACTGAATTTGTAAATGAAACACTGAAATATAACAGCAACCTTTTCACTAGTCACAAATCTTGTTAATGTGGAATTATTCAGATGACTTTTACTTGTGCACAGATTGTGCATATTGACTGATACTTTTGGATTATAATGACAGAGTTTGAGTGACCCTTTATGGTTGAAGTGTTCTGAACTGGGCAGTTTTGTCATTATTGGTTCATATGCTTTGTTTCATTGCTTACTGAAAAAATATTCAAAACTATAAATGTAAAACATGCTCTAACAAGTGGTGCTGTATTATGTAAGGAATATAATTTAATTATTATATATTGTAATTGAATACAATCCAGAAGGTGAATCAAAGAACTTTTGCATGGTCCTAAAAATATGTGCAATGGGCCTATGATTTGAAAACAGCCCAAATGTAAACTTAATCCGCCACTGGCCAGATGCATTTTCTTTGAATGTGGGTTTCAGTGCTGTTTCAAGGAATGTGAATTTCAGAGGCAAAGAAGTTTTAATGCTAAGTCTGTTTTCATTGTGAGATTGCATTGCTTTGTTTAGCAAATATCTATCAGTGTTTGTGCTATAAAATATGAAATAAAACTTTTAAATTAAATGCAAATATCTGTAATCATTGTAGAAGTAAAACAGAAAACAGTATGCACACTGAGATTTTGAACAGTGTTTATAAACTGGGAAAAAATGGAGAAATAGCCAAGTAATGGGACACTGGAATGGCTGAGGGGGAGGGGACAGGGGTACCAAAATTACATGCAAATGACATGAAACGTTGGCAACCCTAGTCTGACAGTGCATCCCACAGGGAATCATTAAAGTCTGCCGACTCACCGCACTCCCATAAAATATGTTACCAGTTACCACTTTCTTCCTCTTCTCACCTCCAACATTTGCTGTATGCCTGGGGAAAAAATCTCTGGAATCTACTTGGGCTATAAAAATATCTATGTAAACATTTCCAGGCAAAAATCCTAAATCTTCCAGATTTTGTTGCATATTTGGGAGATATACACATAACTTCCTATTGTTTATTTGTGAATTGCTTATCCAATCTCTCTTCCCAGTCCTTTCTAATCACCTTGGATTGATTCTTATAGTTATCATGCAATATTTTATATGCTCTACTAATTAGTCATTTTTTATGGCAGCTTCTGTTCTAGATTCCATTAAAAACTTTACCAGAGATGGTCTTTCATTTAGGACCCCCTCCCCTATTTGTTTTTCTTTGTCTATACTCTGATATCAATCCCTGAAAGGGAAGGCAATCTCTAACCTGCAGTCCAAATAAATTCTTGGCGTCTTCCCGTTCTAGCATCTTTCCCTGTCTAGTTATTTGGTCCAAATACCTTGGTTCCTTTGCCAGTTTTCTCCAATAAATTCCAGCCCATTCTTGTCTATTGTCTGTATCCCTAATTGCAGTCATCCCTATCAGGAGAATATCTTTTCTCCATTCCCATGTTGGTTTAGTTCTTAGAATATTTTCTGCTATTTTATGGATATAATATTCTGTATGATTATTGTTATTCTTTTTAAAGGTCTGCATCCAGAATGACAGTCTCTCCTTGTTTCCTGAGTCCCCCATCCCCTTTTCATCATCACCCCTTTTACTTTGAATTATAGTTTTCTGTTTGCGCTATGTATAGGAGTCATAACTGTATAGCTCTGAAATACCTCAAAAATTGGGTAATCCCAATCCTCTATATACTACTGGAAGAATCAGCTTATCCCACATGCCTCTTGCCATCTTTCCCTCCCAGATAAAGTCCTTCAGCTCTTTATTAATTGCTATCCACAACTTCTCTGGTTGATAAAAATATGCCTGACCTGTGTATAACACTAAAGAGACTAAAAACATTTTAACTGCTTGCATCTTACTATCCATATCCATATAATAAACCTTTACATTTTCTCAGTTTTTGAATTATCTTTTTGTTTAGTCTCTTCCCACATATCCTTAGCTGCCACACTAGAATAATTTTAACCTATACTTCTAAATACTTGGTGGTGCTGCGGTAGCATTGTTGCCTCACAGTAAGACATTGTCCTGTTCGATTCTCAGCTAGAGCGTCTTTTGTGCGGAGACATGCGTGAATGGGCGTACCTTCGTTGAAGGTTGTGCGTCAGAGCTGGCAACTTGGCACGTATAATCTACTGCCAATCATTAGCGGACTGGAGTTCCGCTGTGGTGACCCCTAACCGGGAAAAGCCGAAAGACACAACAACAACAACAGCAACAGCTTCTAAATACTTTATTTTATCAGGTCCCCATAAATATGGATATTCCTGAACCAGTTCATGTGTGGGTACATAACTTACTGTTATTGCCTTGGTTTTAGCTTCATTAATTTTGTATCCTGAAAAGATCTGAAACTGTCTCAAAATATTCCACAACACTATAATGTCTTTTTCTGGTTTTTGTCAGGTATAAAATAATATCATCGGCAAATAAAGCCAGCTTTTCTTGACTTCCATACCAATTATAGTCTTAAATTTCTGTGTCCCTTATTTTCTTTGCCAGTGGTTCTAAATATAATGCAAATAATAAAGGGGAAAGAGGACACCCCTGCCTGGTTACTCTGCTCAAGTAGAAATTATCAGAGAGAGGACCCCACCCACTTTAATTTTCACCTATGATTCCTCAAATATCCAACTAATCAACCTTATCATTTTTTCAGGAAATGCAAATGCTTCCATTGCCCTGCTCATAAAGTTGCAACTTACTCTGTCAGATGCTTTCTCTACAGCTAGTTTTGTCTTTGTAGAAAATTGAATATTTATTTTTTCCTTTAAATTACTGGAAGCCGTCTCTTGAACCAAAGCTGAAGCTTGAACTGCTTTTTGATGAACAGCTACAGGATTCTTTCCAGCTAGTGTGTGTGTGTTTTCTTTTCATATTTTCTGGTTAATTTTCTTTCAGTTTCTAAAACTTTCTTCTTTGCTGCATCCAGACAGTGTACTTACTAGCCGGTAACTGAAATTTGCCTAAACTGACAATTTCACTGGTTCTTTTTTTCTGAATTTCTGTTTTCACACTGGGAGAGATGAAATTAAATGCTTACAGTATGCAGTCAACTTAGAAGTCTAAAATAAATTGATATATTGATTAATTTCTGACCATTAATACATTCTAATGTTGTATTTTGTGTCTTGTGCCCAAGTCATGGCTAAAAAGTACCAGCCCATCTACCAGTTTACACATGTCAATAAGCAAACAAACAAAAAAAACAAGGCATCAAGAGCTGTTGATGTAAAGTACTGGGTGTGAGACACTTTACTGGGGCACAAAGAATGTTCTTCAGAGCACCTTAAAGAGGTTCTTGCAAACCATTCTGAGACAGACATACGTTGCCAATGCTTTTCTTAGCAAGAGGGAAAGAATGCTAAGTTCAACTGGAGACAGTGTCAGAAGGGTGAATGAACATTTTGAAGAATGCCTAAATCAAGAAGATGTGGTCTCCTTTGAGGATGCTGTGCTAGAAGCAAATGATGAGGTCAGGTCCATTTCTGTTAAAGAGATTAATGTAGGAAGTAAACAGTAACAGTAAGGCTGCAAGAGTAAATGACACCTGGCAAGATAGGCTGAAAGTGCTGGACATTGTTGGGCTATCATGGATAATAAGCCTTTTTGGTGTTACACAGAAGGTAGGAACAGTACCTCTCGAGAGATGTTTTCCATTTCCAAAAAAGGGGACAAAATGATGTGTTCCAGTTATACAGGACTCATTTTTCTCATCCTCCCAGGGAAATAATATGCTAGGGTGCTGGAAATGAGACTTTGTCACACAAATAATTTAGCCCAAGCCAAGCTTTTCACTGCATTCTCAATGTGTCTCAAAATCATTGAACTCCATCCCATTACAGTTAAAGCTTACAGAAAACAACACATGCTTTAAAAGTCTGCTAAAACACCATCTGCAAGGCACTTGGCTCTGCGCTTGCTCTACACCCAGATAATGTTTCAGTCTAGAAGAAAATATAAGCTACAATATATCTGACAAAACAATATCTGCTGTGTACTACATTCCCATATGGTGATTATTACACTTTCTCTTCTACCTACTACTGTAAACATTTGATTATGTTCCTTAACTACCTACTCCTACTTAATCCTCACTCTTCCTACTACTGTAAATATTTGATTATGTTCCTTAACTACCTACTCCTACTTAATCCTCACTCTTCCTACTACTGTAAACATGTGATTATGTTCCTTAACTACCTACTTCTACTTAATCCGCACTCTTCCTACTACTGTAAACATTTGATTATGTTCCTTAACTACCTACTCCTACTTAATCCTCACTATTCCTACTACTGTAAACATTTATGTTCCTTAACTACCTACTTCTACTTAATCCTCACTCTTCCTACTATTGTAAACATTTGATTATGTTCCTTAACTACCTATTCCTACTTAATCCCCACTCTTCCTACTACTGTAAACATTTGATTATGTTCCTTAACTACCTACTCCTACTTAATCCTCACTCCTCCTACTACTGTAAACATTTGATTATGCTCCTTAACTACCTACTCCTACTTAATCCTCACTCTTCCTACTACTGTAAACATTTGATTATGTTCCTTAATTACCTACTCCTACGTAATCCTCACTCTTCCTACTACTGTAAACATTTGATTATGTTCCTTAACTACCTACTCCTACTTAATCCGCACTCTTCCTCATTGCATTACTACTCACTAATTTCAACCCAAATGTCACTTTGTCACCCCTTGTTTTTCTTTTTATTTCTGTCTGCTACAACCTTATACAAATGCACAGGTAATCTCTTATTTTCTCCTCGTCTTACAGTCGCAAATTGTATGCTACAAAGTTAGCATTAATCATCCATTACACCTAATTAAGTATGCAAAAATGTATATGTAACTAAGATGAAAATGTTATATACAATATGGAAAATGAAAATATACTGCATATTGCCTATGTATTTGAATACTGGAGCTTTTCTCCTCGGGTCCCTGCTGAAAAAAGGTATGCATCCCAGTCGGACTTTCTCTGTCAACAAAAATCAATAAGTAAATAAATAAAAGTGAGCCTCTGACTTAGAAGGAACAATGCAGATGACATCTTAATGCAAGAACAGTAAGCAAAATCTGTTCAAATATCTGCTCTTCCACTCACACACAAAACTCTCTCTCTCTCTCTCTCTCTCTCTCTACATATATATATATATTTGCTATGTTTTCATTTCTGTTGTTCACTCTGCTTTTTCCCATATGGCCACATAAGAGTGGACAAGCCAGCTCTACTCAAGCCAAGCTTTTTTTTTTTTTTTTTGGTCCTGTCTCTTCAGATAATAATAGGGTGAGGTACCAGCAATGTAGTAGGAACCGCATCTGTTTCAATGACAGAGATGGAGATTTGCTCATTTTGCTGAAAGATAGATGGAGTTGTCATTTTTTTAAATCTGTATCATTTTAAAAAAGGCACGTGGCTTGCTTCCCTTCCAACTTTCCCCGAAGATTGTTACTGTACTTAACGTACAGCTTGCTGGAGATGAGGCAAAGACTGAATCATTTTACTTTTATAACTGACTGAGGTATGTGCTGTTTTGTTTTAAATCAAGTGCAGTGAATTTTATTAACTAAAACTCTTTGAATTCTCATAATGTCTTACATTTAAAAGGCTTCTGCTTTTTGCATAATTATTATTATTATTATTATTATTATTACTAGATTATATTTTTATTTTGTTATGCTTTGGTTTGCTCTGACTGTTTCACTGCTTACAAAAGCAATTCAAGTTTGCTTCTACATTATGGAAGCCTACACCTGTTTTTGTAAATGAGTTTGGTAGGGAGGGCAAGTTAGTCGCTTAATATCACTTAAAACATACCTAACATTATTTATCAATGTTTGTATTTTTCATGTGGTGTTATTCAGGGTATAGTTTAAAATGTTGTAATATCCTTTACTAAGCAGTTAGATCTGGGTCCCTCTCAGTTTGTTCAAACTTCAGCAGTTCGAACACCATATGTTCGAACTGTGAAGTTCGAAAACTGATTATCACGAAGCCGCGGAACACCGAATTCTTTCCCAGGGAAAGAATTTGGTGGGCCATTTCTGTGGCTTCGCAATTTTTAGCACTGTGGTGGAAAGTTACGGGTCAGGTTCAGGTAAGTGTGCAATTGTGCGGACGTTAGGGTTAGGGCACGGGTTACTTGAGTTAGGGTTAGGGCGCGGGTGAGGTGGGTGTGCTATAGTGATAGACTTTAGGGTTAGGGTTTGGGTTACGGTAAGTGGATAGATAGTTGTGTATGTACAGTTTAGTGTAGGGTTACATGTAGGATTTTAAGTGTATGTGTGTGGATTGCTGTTTTTTTGGTGTGCTTGTGTTGTGTGTGTGTTTCTTGGAACAGTGATTTTTTTTTTCCCTGGGAAAAAATCGCTGTTCTAAGCCTTCAATGGTTTTGCACTTCGAGGTTAGAAGTTCGAACATATGGTGTTCAAATTTCAGCCGTTTTGTCAAAGTGATATAGACCTGTTAGATCTATGAGTTAAGCTGGGGAAAGGGTCCTGGGTTTTGTTGAGGCTGCTATTGTGTTTTGGAACAATTAAATATTCAACAATTTTCTGGATATCTGCTGTAATACAGCTATTTCTTGTTAGGGTATTGTGGCATTAAACTTGTTACTGAATCAGTTCAGTTTCTTTCTAAGAGGAAGTTGTTCCTGAATTTGTATAAAGTAGTCTGGCACACAGTGCTGTTATACAAGAAACATATATGCTCCATACTCAGTGTTGTAATACTAAGAAAAAACTAGACTGACTTTATTATAGTAGCAGGTTGCTAGACAGTGCATGGTGAAAGCTGAGAGCTATACACAGAACTGATTGACTAATTTGTAAAGTAATCCAAAACTAGTAGCTTAAATATTGGTACTTTTAAATGTTATAATTATTCTGCTTGTAGATTTACAGGTGATGATCCAAATGTTTAATGTACCAACACCTTTAAGTCATATACTCCACTTGGAACTTTTACATGTAAATCAAATTATGTGGTATATATTGTTACTTGCTACTTGTACATCATGTAAGAGTTTTTATGTTGGTAAAACAGGACATTCAGTGAAATAGTTTTAGAGCACAATATGGCAATTACAATAAAGATTTTTTAATGCCTTTTATAAACACAGAACAAAATGTTTAAGTTTCACAAAATGTCTTTAATGTTTGAAATTATGCAAACAGATTGAAACCAGGAGATAGTCGGGAAGATTTTAAGTATAAGTGGCAGATTTTAACAAATGCAGCAACAGAGTTTGGTTTGAATGCATCTGTGAATTTCAAATATTTTTAAAAAGAAGGAGGCTATTTGTTTTGTGTTCATATGATCAATTTATTATGGACCAATGAGAATTAATTTTGGCAACTATTTAAAGGTTACATGCATTTAGAAATTAAGTTTGATGAAGTCTTTTGTCATAGTGACTTTTTTGAAATGAAAGCAGTTATTTTTTAAATTTAAATATTTTATAGAATTCCATCATTTTCTTCAGTGTTTCAATGATACATTTGATGGCATTTTCGAGTATTTTTTTTTCAGATTGTATGGTTTTCATCCAGTTTTTACTTTTGGATTCTCTACAATGTGTGTGTGGTGAATATTCCATTAAACATTGAAGAGAATGAAAGTGAGGGTGGTATCTTGGATCTTAGTATCCATCCTGTTTCCAGTTCTTTTAAAGTGAATGTCAAAATGTTGAAAATGTGAGTAACAAAGTGATTTTGGTTGAGGTACATGAGGGTTCCATAGTTAGTAATATCAGTCAAGAACCCCAGGTACAGACAATGTGTAATAAAGAGAAGTGGGTTAATGCAACTTTTTTCAAGATTTGTTGCCAGATCCAATACTTAGTGGTGATATGTTTGCCTCAGGTGAAGGAAACAGTGGCTGCATAAGGATTTTGTTAGATAAAGAAGAGGTATTCAAGTAGACGGAAATGCTAGCTTTAAAATACAGGCCCAAACAGTGAGACACATTTTTAAAGGCTTGCTTGGATACAGATCAAGTACCAAGGGGCCTTTGGTTTGAAAAAAGGGTATTTTGTGTCAGAAGAATTTACTAAAGAAGGGAACAATATTTATCATCAAGCAGGGTTACAATTGGTCAAATAATTGATCAAGCACAATGAGTGCAAACAAAACTTTTTGCTCAAGCTATTTCATATTAACTATGACAAAATGTCTTTAGTTGCAACACCGTCAGACATGGAGCAGCAGTTAGATGATATTAGATCAAAAATATACAAAGAAGATCAGAGCTTGCATAAACATAAAAATAAGGAGTAAATCCAATATGCTGAGGACTATAACAAAATGAAACAAAATGGTCAGACTTTTGGTTCTTTAAATGTAGTTGTTAATTATAACACAGATGAGATGGCAGCCAATGGCAATAAAATAAGTGATGACATCATGAAGGAAGTTTTTTTAGAGTCAAAGTAACCCCTACAGCCCTCGAAACCAAGGAGATCTTCAAGGTTGGTGGAAAAGAATTAGAATAGAAAGACAGATTTTTTTTTTCCAAGAGGATGTGCAATACAGAAATGTAAATATAAACAAGGAAGATTATTCAAATCCATAGAAGGGGAAAGTTTGTCAGCAAACAGTAGAGCTATTTCAAAGAAACCCAAGAAATTATTGTTACAGTTGGGTAGAAGTGGTCCAATATGGACAGATCAAGAAACAGAAACATTTTTACAGCAACAAGAAAGGAGTACAGCTGAAACAAGGGCATCAGAATAACAACAAAAGATAAATATGCCTTTTAACTTTAAAATGTTTAAATCTGAGCAAGAGAATATTGAACACTGTCAAGATTAGTGTACTTCAAAAAGGTTTTACCTTTATATCAAGTAGAAGAGCTGACTTATTTTCCACCATTAATGAGTTAAGTACCTTAAAAGAAAATTGAGTTTGAGGGTGATATTTAAGGATGTTCCCACCAAAGATGAAATTAATGTTTTGTGTAAATCAGGTTTATTTAATCTCCCCTTCATCCAGCTAATTGCTCATATGAAAAAATATGTGAAAAAGAGATTAGCTCTATTTTGGGTAAACCAGTTAAAAGAGGATTTTCCAATTTAAGTATTGAAGACAGAAAACCGTTAACTAATATGTCTGAAGACAATACCATTAGGGTAATGAATGCTCATAAAGGGGGAAAAATTATGATTCTGGACATGGAAATGTATGATAGTTAGATGTTTGACATGCTTAACAATACAGCATTTTATAAGATAGTACAAAAAGAGACATCTTTAAGAAGTACAGACAAATCAACAGTTGGTTGTATGAGAACTTAATAGAAAGAAGGATATCACATAAAATTTATGAATATTTTCAGCTGAGTATTCTACCCTGATTAGATTCACCAATTCCTATTATTTAGTCCTAGCTTCACACATTTAAGCTTAAGTATCTTTTCATCAAAGATTCACATAGGCTCAGATTGTGTTAGTTTACAACATGTAACATCTACACTGTTTTAGTATGTAAGACTATTTATTTATGTATTTAGTGGACCTTTATTTATATTATACTTAATGTTTCTTAGTACTTTGTTAATAATCAGTGAATTATTTTCTACTTGTTTCAGTTATGCTGGATTAATATCTTGCTGATACTTAATGATCAGATAAATTCAGTACGCTACCTAGGACTAGACAGTCCATACAGTACACTGACAAGGACTAGACAGTCCGTACAGTGCACTGCCAAGGACTAGACAGTCCATACAGTACACTGCCAAGGACTAGACAGTCTGTACAGTACACTGCCAAGGACTAGACAGTCTGTACAGTTGCATATTTACCACTCTCCCTATACATCTCTGCGAAGGTTTTTTGCAACAGGCACTGGTACAAGAGACACTTCTGGGGGCTCACTAATTCCATGGTGGGAACTACATTTTGCTTTTTGATAGGGATTACAGCTGTGGCATCTATGACTTATGACATGTTACTGACAACCTCTTACCTGTTTTGATAGCATTTAGATTTAAGAAACTGAAATAGGAGGCAGTTTATCTCTTGCCTCATTTTACCCTGTTTGGTTCACGGCCATAGAATGCTGCAGTTTATCTTAGACCTAGCACATACAGAGCCCTTTCTTGTCTCCCTGAACTCAAAACTTTTTACTGATGCAACACTAGAAAGTTGAATTCATCCTGCCATGGAAAGGGTGTTATGCTACTGACATAAAGGATACAAGATAGGTGCTCCCAGTCACAAGGAAAGGCAGATTGTCCTGACTAGCTGCAGTTTTGATTACTACACTATAATACTTAAGGATTTTAATGTGACTGGTTGTCAGATATTTTTAGTACTTGTTGCCCCATCTGAACATGGCAAATAGCACCTACTTATCACATGACAGATACAATGATGTACTAATAGTTATACATAGCCAGGGACAAGATTTATATAAAGCATTTGTATCAATTAGGCACTAGCCACATAGGATAGGAATGCAGCACATAAGCTATAACCTATTAGTTGCCAGTAGGAGTAGATACCCAGACAGGTGTGAAAGATGAGACTTATCCCAGTGTAGCATGGATGAACGGCCTATGACATACATTTATGAAACCAGTTCGAGTTAATTGACAATGATCCCAATATTAAAGCAGATAAGTACTGCATGCCATGTAAACTGGAGTTAGACCTGACAAAGCTTTTTAAGGACAAAAGGGCTCATTTGTTTGTTTTAAATAAAGAAGTTTTGATCTGTAAACAAGTTATAAGAGCTTGATTACTCTGAAGTCTCAACGCATCTTGTTTTCTGTGTGTGGTTATTTTTTCCTGATATTTTATGATTCATTGCCAGCAGCTTTGTTGCTCCCAATTACCAGTTTTCCCCGTGGTCTATTGTTTTTCCTTATGAAAGGGAGATGTTTTATCCTCTAAGGCTGGAAACTATTCTGCCTGACTATAAGGATCTGTGTTTATATATATATATATATATATATATATATATATATATATATATATATATATATATATATGAACTGCAGCTCTGCAAATCAAAAGCCATTGACTGTGAAGTAGTTGAGCAAATATGTTTGAATCTGTACTGATTGAACACAACAAAAAAAAAAGTCAAACATTACTTTAAACATGCCCCTTACTTACACATAGCATCCCTAATATCACACTATAGTGGGAAGGATACATTTCAAAGTCCTCACTGTACCACAATCTCTCAGATGAAAAGACCATCAGTTTGCAATCTTTAGACATGCTTTCACTTTTTCCAGTATTTTAGTGCTTGAACAAAATGATCTGGATTGGCTGTTTTTCAAAAATCCTAAACTGGCCCACCTCTATGGACACACTCCCAGAATATCATGCGATGCATCTATCAGTGTTATATATGAGTAGAAAGGAATTTGGAGTAAACAAAGACAAGGTCATTCCGCAGAACAACAGCCACTAATATATGATCAGATGCCATATCCATGACATTTCATATTTTTTATGTGGAAAGTAAAGCATTCTGTCTGCAGTACCCAGGTGACAACATGTTTTGTTACAGCGAGTAAAGGCATCTTATTGCTGCATTTAAAAATGCAGTCGTCTACAGACTAATTTAGGTAGAAAAATGTTTCAGAACACCAAATATATATTTTTTTCTTTTTCCATGATTTTACTCATGAAATGCCATAGTAACAACATCTAGCTCCAACAATGTAACAGGTGTAAGTCTTAACCAGAAACTATCGCACAAATATAACTTTCAACATCAGAAACAGTATATCTTGGCTAGAAAGAATATAGCTTGATTAGTTTATATAAAAATGAAATTTTTCCAGTTCCATGAGGTTTTTACTTTCATTCATTTAGAAAAACTTGTGGAAGGATTTATGGATGCAATAAGATATACACTGAATTGGCCATCGTTGTGCCCTAAATCACTGAATTCCTTTAACCGTATGGGATGGACAGAAGAAAACAGAGGAGCAATAAGAGGACAGAAATGATTAAGTAGGATAAAGTCTAAAAAACAAAAGTGGAACAAAAAAGAAAAATGCTCATTGTTAAAATGCATTCTCAAATTACTGGCTGTACTGGCTGTAGCCCACCAGGTCTTAGTTTCACACTATGATAAGTATAAGACATTTTTTATTTTGTAAAATACAAACAGGGTGCAAAAATTAAGGAAAAAAATGAGTCAAAGGCGTGTGTTAATTTTTTGAGGTAGTATTCTCTTAATCCTGAAATACTACAGTTAATTGGAAGAAAAATAACACAGAACTTTATACTAAACAAATGCTCAGATCAGCAAATAAAAAGGCAGAAATGTTTGCATTTTCCTCTCCTTGTCACTGTAGCCTTTTAAGAAAAAAATATTTTGTGCATGTTTGATTAGTTTGCAAGCAAGACAAAATCAAATGTCTGAGTACATACAACAAACAGAGCATTATTGTTGGGTCTCGAATCATGATGGAGTGCAGAGATCATGTTTCAATATCCTGAAAAAGACAAACCAGTTAAGCACTTCTGTAGCACAAGACCCAGTATTAACAATTGTTAAGCACCTCAACTTCAGTTGTTAAAATCAGGTTTCACTCTAGGCAGTGAAACCTGACAGTACTGGCCGGCATACTGCAGAGGCAGAATTAAAAATGGTAACAATTTGAAATGTCAGTAGCTCTAGAGTGAGTCCAAAAACACTGAGACAGAATGGCCAAAAGTACCTGCTTACATATACCAAGTCCAAGATGCAATTTCTTGGAATATTCCCTTATATTCAGGTCTCTGATCATAACCCATCTTTACGTGTTCCTGACATGCATGCCACGATTTACCTTAAGAACGAATATTGATATACATATCTTTTACACACAATAAGCCAGTTATGATTGGAGACCCACTCATAATCCTTCATACTACATGTTCAAGACATGGAATCCAAGAAACTCATCTCAAGAGCAAAGATCAAGAGGTCAATCTTGGCAGCCATGTTGAGAACACATAATTAAGGGTTACAATTAGTGACTCAGTCGTAATTCTTTGAAGTGCATGGAGCTTAATCTGCTCTATTTACTATCAGATATAAAAAAAAAGTGTAGGAGTGTGCTGTACCAGCTTTCAAAGCCTTTGAGAATCAGTAAAGCAGTAACTCTAATAAACAGAGAGCTGACAGAAAAGAAGTGCTCTTCTATGGGACTATCAGATTTTAAAGTTGTTAGACATTTTATTCTGCCACACACTTATAACAGAGTGAAGTTCATAGGTTCATAGGTTCATAGGTTCATACTAGGCTATCTGCCCAAGGGCATTTATAAGCCTAGCCCATAGTTATGTGGCTTTCACCACCCCTTTAGTTTGAATAAAAACTATGCCTATCATTTTTCTGTGCCTCTGTCAAGCAGTGACACTGAAGTAATCCCTGGGGTATATCTGCGATCTCCCATCCATTGGTCAAGATTCCTCTTGAACAAGGCCAGCGAGGTGCTCTGCCTCACATGTACCGGGATTTTGTTCCACAGCATAGGGAGTCTCTGGGTAATGAATCTGTCCCTCCAGCACGTTCTATTTATAACCGTGTCAAGGTTTAAGTCTCCTGCCCTTGTGGTTCTGGGGGCTCTAGATTTTTTGAGGTGAAGCATATTCATCAAATCTGGGTTTGACATGGCCTTATATGTCAGGCACAGGTCACCTCTGAGCAAGCGGTATGAGACTGAATAGAGCTGGAGTTCTTTCAGTCGGGCAGCATAAGACATATTTTTGAGACCCTTCATCCTTTTGGTGAGGAACTTTTGGGGCCTTTCAAGCTGCAGCAGGTGTCTGGTCAGATGCATTCGAACGGGCATTGTACTCAATCATAGGTCTAATGAGTGATGAGTACAGGGGGACGATGACCTCCCTTGATCTAGATGTGAATCCCTTCATGATCAGGTGGGCGATATAGAAGGTTTTCCTAACTACTTTAGCAACATGAGTGTCAAGCGAAGGCTACTGTCAACTTGGGTCCCCAGATCCCTGATGACTTTTTCTGTGCTCAGTGGATTGCCACCTATATGGTAGCTAGGGGTAACCTTGTTTTTCCCGAAGGGTATGACTATGCATTTTTGGCGTTTAACTTCAGGCCATGGCTCTGGCACCAGTTATCTGTTTCTGTGAGGCCCTTCTGGAGGATATCTGTGTCAGATGTGTTTTCCACTATGGCGCCCAGTTTGCAGTCATCTGCAAACTTTGTCAGCCATAACCCTCCTGTGTTTGCTTGTACTTCAGAAAAGTAGATGCCGAACAAGAGTGGACCCAGGACTGAGCCCTGTGGGACACCACTTGTGACAGGCTTTGAGTCTGACATGGCTCCAGCAACTCTGACCCTGTGGGTTCTGTCACTTAGCCAGTTTGCAACCCATCTTGTGATGTATGGGTTTACATTCAAGCTGATGAGTTTTTCGATGATACCTGAGTGGGGTATTGTGTGAAGGCCTTTGCCAGGTCGAGGTAGGCTGTATGGACTGCCTTTCCCTCATCAATGGCCTTGGTGACTGTCTCGAAAAAGTCAACCAAGTTTAAGAGGCAGGATCTGCCTTTGACAAAGCCAAACTGGGTTGGATCCAAAGACTGCAAGTTCCCTATGTCTTTATTTATGAGTTCCATTATGATCCTCTCCATGGCTTTGCAGATAAGGCTTGTCAAGCTAATGGGGCGGTAATTTCCAGGGTCTGTGGAGGCACCGCCCTTATGAAGTGGGACCACAGTCGCCATGCGCCACTCCTTGGGTACGTATCCTGAGGTGAGGCTAAGATTAAACAGCTGTCCTAACTGTGGGTTTAATTCCTCGTTGAGTTCATGAAGCACACAGCCGGGGACACCATCCGGTCCCATGGATGCTGTGTTTTTTGCCTTAGTGAGGGCAGTTCTCACCTGGGCGTTGGAAATGTTTGGGGGGCTACAATCCTCTGGAATAGATATCTCTCCTTTTGTGGGGGAGGGGGGGGAGAAGTTTGCACTGACCCTGTCAGCCAGTATGTTAGCAATGTGTGTAGGTTCAGTAATTTTCACATCATTTTGAACTAATTCTGAGCATATCTGGGAGTTTCCTCCTAGGTTTCTAACATAGCTAAAGAAGGCCTTATGATTGTCTTTAGAGTCCTTGGCGATTTTCTCTCAAAATTTGCCTTGGATGATTTTATGAGAGCTCTTAGTTTTTTACTTATAATGATCAAAGGTGTCTTACCTTTCAAGGATTTTGCTTTATCTTGTAGTAGCTTCCTCCTTTTGTTGTAGAGCTTGTTTATGGCTGGGGTCCACCAGACTGGACGCTTGCCTTTGGTACAGAGAGTCTTAGTTTTGTTTGGGATTGCCTGATCCATGCAGTCCTGTAGGTGCTGGTAGAAAGCATTTGTAAGTGATTCAGCAAACATTTATTAAAAGCTGTTTTCTGACACTGTTCTTTACCAATTAGCAATATCTTCTGTTAGTCCCTAGTATAAAGCCTTAACATAGCAGTGTTTAGGGGTGTGTGTGTGTGTGTGTGTGTGTGTGTGTGTGTGTGTGTGTGTGTGTGTGTGTGTGTGTGTGTGTGTGTGTGTGTGTGTTTACAGAGTGGTCTAACATATTCAGAGAGATCCATAATATCTCTTTTCATATAGTCCATTGGGGTAAACCTCAGGTCATTTACCAATATATGAACTATGATAGAATCATATTGGTACCTGTGGTGCAGTGACCTGAGTGCATGTGTGATATTACAGATTGTAGCTCCAGTTAGGCAACTACCCATTACCTTCTCCTTGTCCATCCCGGTGAAAGGAGTATCTGTGTGTCATACAATAGAATCCGCTATGACAAGAGTGCGGTGTGCTCCTTTATCGATTGCTAAGGGTAGGTTTTGAGGTTTAGAGAGGTTTCTTTTAAGTTCCTCAGCATAAGAAGTGTGTAGTGAGCAGCATTTGTAAAGGATGTAGTGTGTGTGTTTTTTGACAACCTTGTTTGTAAGCAAAGAAGTTACGTATGTGCATCTTTTGCATACCTTGCTAGTTTCTTTAAGGATTAAATGGTTGTCTGAGTAAATGAGACAATTGCTACATTGTCTCAGGGTCCCCATATCTACATATCTACCAAGATGGCCACAGAGGCATTAGAGAATTGTAAATCCATGTTGTCAGGACCCGTATTAGGGTTGGGCTATTACATTTTAGGGTCTTTGTTTGACAGGGGTCACCTGAGTGGTGTCTAGGGTGAAGGCTAGATATTGGATAGTGCTATGATCTTAGTGCTATATGATATTATCTAGCTGCCCTAAGCTTAGCTCCATGCAAAGCCTTTCTATGTTATGGGTTAAAGTCCTAAGTACTAGCTTTATAGGCTTGCTACTGTACAGGGTACTACTAACCACCACTAAGCTCCATGAAGTCTTGCCTAATTTATAGCAGACAGAAAAAGCTGCACACTAACTCCTGTGACCTCTGGCCAATAAATAACTACACTTTAAGCTCCCTGGAGTCCCTCCCAATTCAGAGAGACCAGGTAAACATCTTCTGACAGAAGATGGATAATCCTGGAACTTCTTAATGTAAAAGCACATCAAACGTAGCTCTCAAGTGCAGATAACACCCAACTAAGCCCTTAAAAAGCCCTCTGTCTGATGAAACAATCTGACATAAAGCCTCCTTTTGTGTTTCCCAACTCAGACTAACCAGGCTACTTTACTACTTCCACTTGAATAGCAGTCTCAGTCTTCTAAATGTAAAAACACATTTTGGTTAGCCAAAAGTGAAAAACTAGCTACAAGTAATTATCACTTTAAGCTCATTTTTTGGGTTTCCCACATTGGAAAGAGCAGAATACCTTAATATTTCCACTGGAATTGCAGTCCCAGTCTTTTTACTGTAAAAGGTATCAGAAATAAATCAATTAATTAGTTACAAGAAGTAATTCTCACTTTAAGCCTCTCTGTATGCTTCCCAACTCAGAGAGACCAGGCTACCTCTCTGCTCCCACTAGAATTGCAGTCCCAGCCTTCTTAATATAAAAACATACTTTGGCTAGCCAAAAGTGAAAAGGTATTGGAAATAAATCAAATAACTTGTCTACAACAAGTAATCTATAGTGCTGATTAGCAATAAAACCAGTCTATGTACACAGCTTTCTCAGTTTTAGACATGGCTTATTTACAGGGATAACAACAAATTATTTCTTGCAACAAAACAGGGAGGAATATCAGAATTAGATCTCCAATTTATTTCTAGCAGTGCTTCTATAGTTCATTTCTCAGTTGCAGAAGTCCTTTATACAGAGTTTTCAAAGCATAATTAGTGTTTTCAATAGGCTTGATCACATATGTAGGATTACATTCCATTAGTTTCCTAACAGCTCATTTCCATGTTCGGACTTTATTTTAATTTTATTTTATTTTACATTTGCTTACTGGGTTAGTACACTGATTGGAACTGTCCATTTGAAGGTACTACCTGGGTGAAATAATTCACAAAGAAAAAAATGTGGAACAGAGAGACAGTAAGTTATATGTGTCAAAAACAGTAAAGAAAGACTTCAAGGACACCTGCCAGATTTCAGGTTTTGGGGACACTTGTTTCCTTAGACTCAGCTTCCCAGACATTCCATTATGCAATCTTTTCTCAACCCAGGATTCTATAAGTATTGGTCATTACAAATCACAAGACTCACCTGTCTCTAATTCATTGCAATGGGACGTTGCTTGATTTTGGTCAGCCTGCCTCCTCTATACATGTCTCTCATGTCACAGCCTCTCTTAAAGGCAACTCTACCATATACATTTCCACCATGAGCAGTGAATTCTCCAGGCTCACAAGTCATTATACTACATCATTCCTTCCCCAGCACAGAACTACTAGTTCTAACACTCTCAGATGGTTTGCAAGCTCACGATGGGCCATCATCATTTAAGTCACTGCAGCCTGAATGATGTTGGATCCTGACATTGCTGGATTGGAGGGTTAGTGCCCCCCGCTTTGGGTTATAGTCTTTTTGTTGGTGTCATCGCACAGACACATGATCAGTAATTAGTAATAATCCTCTGCATAACAAATAGTATTTTAGGATAGTAACAGCCCATTTTATGACAAGACATTCCCCTCGCAAAAGTTGGATAATAACTTTCAGTCTTATCGCCTCACAGCAAGAGGTTCTCCCATTTGATTCTCAGCTGGAGCGCCTTCTGTGTGGAGTCTGCATGTCCTCCCCACGGTTGAGTGATATTTAAAGACATGCAGGTAGGTGCGTGCATGAATGGGTGTGCCTTCTTTGAAGATTGGGAGTTGGGCTGGCAACTCGGCACCGTAAAAATCCACTGCCAATCATTAGAGGACCAGAGTTCCGCTGTGTCAACCCCTAACCAGGAAAAGCCGAAAGACATTACTTACTGAGCTTTCTACTGCCACAACAAATTGAATGCTTATCACCATCTATAAGTTGAGACAAGACTGTGCCAATGCCTACCTCGGTGACATCTGTGAATGCACTAAGAATTGCTTGTAAAAGTGTAGAGAGCACTGATTCTTAATACAACATATATTTTAATTGTCTAAAGTTTTTTTCTGCTTTAACTGTCCATATAACTTTCAAGGGAGTCTTGCCTTTGGTAAGGTCAGTCAACCGTGATGCAATGGTAACAAAATTAAGAATACACTTCAGATAATATCTAGTCAAACCTAAGAAAGCCTTAACCTGTTTTTTAGCAGTTGTTGGAGGACAGTTTTTTTACTTCTTCAATTTTCTCACCTTGTGGTTTCACTATCCTTTGGCCTGTTACATAACTAAAACAGTGGACTCCTGATATGTCTAACTTGTACTTAGCACAGCTTGACATAAAAAATCTAAGACAGCTTGAACTTTAAGAAGATGGCTTTCCCACTCCTCAAAAACATTGCCACATCATCAAAGTTGGCTGCTGATACCTGGGAAGTGGTTTAAGAATTTTGTCCTTCAGCCTTTGGAATGTTGCAGGTACTCAGTGGAGATAAAATGAAAGTACTCTGCAATGATACAGTCAGTCTGGTATGGAAAATGTGGCTTTTTCTTTTAGTTTCTGGAAGTAATGGACTATACCAATAGCCTTTGGTTAGGTCACAAATGGGGGCAGATATCCTTACCGAATCTTTCAATCAGTTTGCTGAGTTGCAGCATGGGATATTAATCAAATTTAGATTTGCTAGTTAGTTTTCTGAAGTCATTCTAGACCCATCAGGCTTAGGAAACTGCACAATATGGGGATATTTCACTTTGCTTTGGGGTTCTTCTATGACCTCAAGCCAAGGTTGCACATTTTCTGTACCTCTTCCTTAACAGTCTGATTGATTTAGTTTAGTCCTGCCAGGTAACTCTGAAGATGAACTATGTATTTATTCCTTCGTAAGTTCTGTACTTCTTGTATCTGGGACATTGATAATGCCTCACCTATTTTAGCCTCAGGACATTCTGTAGCGATCTTAACTTCAAGTGCAAACATACTTACTACAGAAACTTCAGTTTCCCACTGAAGTTGTTTCAGAACATTTATGTTGTATAACTGCGTTGGCTTCCTTTTTCCTGGTCATTTCTCCTTTTAAATCACTTTGTTTACATTGCGTACAAATTGAAAAGGTCCTTGCCATTCTGCAATGAGCTTGTTTTCAACAGTGGGCAACTGAATTTTCTGAGATGAGAATTTTTGCTATATGCAGTTTTGTGTCTCTTGTGCTATCCATATGTTATTTCACTCGGTTATTTAGTTCTTAACCTGCCCTGCAGGTCTCTTAAATGCTCTGTCATACTTTTAAGGGGGTGGTTTATCTCCTCCCATTTCCTTTTGCTGTATCTTGCAAGTCTCATGGATGTCTTCTTTGTAGCAATTCAAATAGTACAAATCTAGTTGTGGCTTTGGGTAGAGAAGATATAGAAACACGTGGTCCCAATTTCTCCCATACACTTCTATAACCATTCATAACATGAATACTGAAATTTTATTAAAGCATTCAACTAGACCAGCTTTCTGAGGGTGGTATATTGATGTCTTTAGCCATTTCACTTTAATCAGTTGACAAAAACTATGCATTATTTCTGAATATGAAGGGATGCCATTGACAGTAACAAATTCATGACGGAATTTCTACACTAGCAGTACTTATTCTTTTGTTATGGACTTTGCATTAACTCTTTGCAAGGGTACTACCTTAGGACATTTTATTGCATAGCTAATATTTACCAGTATATACTAGTGGCCCTTACTCAGTTTTACAAGGGGAAGTACAATGTCCATTGCTCTTTTTTCAAATGGAATATCCACAATAAGTAAACATATCGAAGGGCCCCTAAACCCTGGGTTGTATGCTACGCATTGACATTCTGGGCAAGTTATACAAAGGTTTGATATGTCCTTCATAACACCAGGACAGTAAATCTATAGAAAATCCAAATGTTTATGTGGCTATGGCTAACATCATCATACGTGTATAAAATCCAAATGTTTGTTTATGTGGCTATGGCTAACGTCATCATACGTGTATAAAATCCAAATGTTTGTTTATGTGGCTATGGCTAACATCATCATATGTGTTTGAAAGGGTTTGACACTAATGAGCAGTTCAGTGTCCAGTCTTTGTCTCACGTCAGCCTGTAAAGCAGTTCATTTCGTAGTTCAAAGTATGGGCACGGGGTAGGACAGTTCTGTTTCCTTATTTTGCCATCTATTCTTGCTATATTTTCTCTTTATGGTTATTCCCACTGAGATTTTTTAATCGACATGGCGTATCTTGAAGTTAGACAGGTCAGTGTTATTTTTCGGTATTCTAGTATGAAGTATAGGTATAATTATAAGTATGTAGTTTCCCTTTTGTCTACCTCATTGTCTATAAAATGTCATTTATAAAAGTAATAGTCTTCCAAAGTGGGTACTAGAAGTTTCACTTTCTTTATTTCAGCACTTTTCTTATTTTCTACTCTTACAATCCTGCTTTTCTTTTGGTCTGGCTGTCTGATTTGGTGTAGCAGGGAGAATCTTAAGACACTGTTCAGGTTCGCCTTCCCTTTTTTCAGCACGAGATTCATTTAATTTTTGCTTGGAACTGTTTGCAGAGGTATTTTTATACCTCAAGCAGATGGCTAATCATTTTTCCTCAGGCAGATGGCTAATGTTGGAAGTGTGATGGGTAAGAAAGAGGTAACTGGAAACATATGTTTTGGGAGTATAATGAGCTGGCAGATTTTAAAAATTCCCTACAGAGTACTTTGTCAGAAATGTTGGATGAGCAAATGGGTGCAACTAAGGAAAACAGCAATTACTAGAACATGGAAATCCAAGTTTAAACCAACTGTACTTGAAATATTAAATATTGCAACATACATAAAGAAATGGAAGTGGGATCTTAAATAAATAGAAATTGTGGGAACGATACATGCAGAATAATATTCTGGAGGAGGACTGAGGTTTAAGGGAAGATAGGAATTAAGCAACTCATGTAATAATGCTGGACTAATGATACATATAAAAATATATGGAATGTATAATGTATGTTACTGGAAACGTTAATATGCTTTTTTATTTTATATTAATGTATGTTTGCCTCTGTCTTAAGTTATAATTTAACAGAGGTGTTAAAAAATTCATCATTCTCTTCCTCAGTTGCCCTTAATGTATTATTAACTCTAGACCCTTGCCTTGTCTCTGCAATGGCCCCTCATCTTACTTTACCAGCCATAATTTTCTTAATTCTAAGTCTTTCCTCAACAGTCTCTACTTTGGCCTCTTTTGTTACTTTAACAAATGGAATGCTTTTAGCTGTGATCCCTTCCATGTTCGTCTTTATTCTGACTTCCTTCATTACCTTGGCAACTGCTGTCTTTGATATGGTTGCCACTTGTCAGGATTTCTTCTTGACAGACAGTGAAAATCTTGTTGTCAGAACAGTCTTTTGTTTGTTTTAAAAGGCAATCTGGTAGGTCTGAAATGTGACTATTAGTGGACACTTAATATTCTCATATTTTTCCTTGTTCTGAAGGTGGTAACCATAGTCTTTGGCAAGACTTAATAACATATTTATCTAGCACCAATTCTTAATTTATTTTATATCTTCAAATCATATGCCATTTTCTTTACTGGGGCCATGTACTTCTGGCAACATATCTGGTTGAAGTTTTCCCTCACATAATATCCATAGCTCTTTGAACTGGTGAACTTCTTAGCTGATTATCACAATAGGTGTAAGATAGACACTAGAGCTACTGCGTTTAACACTTTGTCTAAAAGGATAGCATTTCTATTTGTGTTGTAGAGTACTCCTTTTGTCTGTATGCATACAAATGATGTCAGTTTTCTATTTATTAGTTGTTTTACGTTTACAGACATAGTGTGTACTAATTACTTTAATCATGCTCCCTGAAATAAATAACCCTTGCTTCTCTTCCCTTCTACAGCAATATTAAAGTTAACAAGTTTCATTACATCACAATAATAGAAAGCAGATTCTACAGTTCTAATATTTAGAAATTCAGTGTTATCACATTCCATGGGTTCACATTATATAGGCATGCTTTTGGCCACAGCTTAACGGCATTAATATTTTTTCTATTAAGTATTCTTATTAGAAACTAAGAAACAAGAAATATTTTTCTCTGTCTTTTTCTACGACATTTAAAATAAGCCAGCCCAGATGGTAACAGCTTTCTTGTGTCTGTGTGTGTATGTGTGATTTAGGGGTGGCCATTTTAGTTGCTAATAGTCATTGTACTGCACAGAAGACTTAGAGTCACTATGGAATACTTATTTACTTAAGTAATTAGGTCATAGCCTTTTAAATTTATCAGTGGCCAAAATTTCTAAAATTTTACTTACTTTGTTTAGATTAAGTTCTAAACTCTGTTTCAGAATATGCAGTTATGTCAGCCATTTGTGTCCTTAGTGGTCATCCCATACTACTAAGTTATGGGGCCAAGTCTCAGGTGAAACCTTAGCCCAAGCCAAAATGTATTGCTTCAGTTTTGGGTAGTTGTGTGCATTAGTGCCATCTAGGTCTATGTACACCTATAGTGAGTTTCTTGTCGGTTGAGATGGCTGTATGGTTGCCCATTCATCTGGCACCTGTGCTTTCTAGCCACATATCTCTCATATGCTACTAGATAAACCTGTATATCATGTTCATTTCACAATTTGTCGGCAAGGTATTGGATTTTGGTATTTAAAGTAAGATAACTAATTGAACCTGATTTGCAGATTTGGCTGCTTGTTAATTGAAGCTGAGTAGATCCCTCCTAGGCAAGAGTTGGGAGAGTAGATCCCTCCTAGGCAAGAGTTGGGAGATTTTGAGTGGTTATTATGGAGGTAGAAAGTAAAACTGAGCCTTTGGGTGATCTTTCTCAGCACAGATGTATTAACAATAGCTTCAGTTTTATCAATTTAGTGGATTTTTATGTCTCTATTAGCAGGGCTAGATCTTGGCATTGGTGTATGGGGTTCTTTACATTGATCTTTCAAGGGCTTGTGAATGTATTCCACATCACATGGTTACTGAAACTATGAACATGCTTCCAGTAAATCCTTACATATTGAATTGGGTGGCTAACTGGCAACAAAGATAGTGAAGAGTCACAATTTTTTTCGGATTTTGCAAAATTTGTTTTAGTGCTCCTCGAGGGGGGGTCATATGGGGACCCATTTTGTTCAATATTGTGACTTCATTCATAATAATGTTAAAATCCTATTGCATATCGAATATGCCGATGACATCAAAACATGCATTGCAATCACTAGTAGTAATTATGCCAATGATTTCAACAACAATCATAGCAGGATTTGTTGCTGGCTGAAGAAAAGGTAGTTAACTACTAATGGAGATAAGTGTCGCGTGATATTCTTTGGAAAATCCCATCCTCTAATGAAAATAAGCATGGGCAATTTACAGCTATCAGTATTAAAAGAATATAAAGATCTCAGTATCAGAATAAGTATCACCTTAAAATTTAAAGGTCATTCTGAATGAATAAAATTCAAAGCACTGAGCATAATAGGACTGTTTCTTAAGAACTTTACTGCACCAGTGCATTCCATCTTAGTTAGGCATTTTTTCTCTAACATAAAACTGGTACTAGAGTGTAACTCTTTGTTTCGCTCTGATAACAGGTGCAATCAGTACAGAACAAGTATACAGAGGACATTTGCCATAAAGAATTACAGCTCACAAGCACTTTCATTATAGTGCATGACAAGAGTTACTCGACTGATATTCAGTCAGCTACAGGCATCTGAGGGGCAAGTTGTACTTGGCATTCAGAGCTTCTCATGATGATGAATTCACTAATGAATATTGACAGTCTTCAAACCAAAATTACACCTAGGGGAGGTTGTTTCATTTTTAAAATTGATTGGTATAGAATGTTAATAAGGACTAAATTTATCTTACAGTCTATGGTCAATCTCAGGAATAAGCTACCTTTTAATGTAAGACAGAATAAGACATTGTATGCTTTTAAGAAATTCATTGACATCTGAATGGATCCTTTGTTCTCTTTCTTGAATCCAGACACTGTGTTTTGAATGGTCATTTTGGCCGATATAAAGTATACTCCAAAACTCTTAAACTATGAACTATGAAATATCTTTCTTCAAAAGTGATTTGAAGATATATAGTAGTTTTTACAAGGACATCATCTAATGTCTCTGTTTTAAATAGTTTACAGCAGGTATATTTCAAAGAAAAATTAGCCACATGCAATTTCAGCCTCACAGGAACAAACAGAAATGGTTTCCAGTCAACCCTTTTCACTGCCACAAGGATTTCTTTTGTCAGAATAAATCATAAAGACACATGGGTTTTATGCTTCCCTCATACACTGCGAGGGGTCAGTATTCCAGGTAATTGTTTCCTCCTGAAAGTATCACTTCAAGCTGTTTTATTTCAACTATGAAAGCTGCATTCCTTTTGAGGGATGAGGAAAATTAATCAGGCAGAGCACTTTTAGGTAGCCTAACGATTCAACGTTTTGTAAAAAAAAAATTCTGTCAACTGCAGCCATGAATATGGCGTAATATAGTACTCATAGTAATAAAACCAGTCCATGGAAACATCTCTCTCATTTTTAGACAAGGTTCATTTACAGGATCAATAAAAATGCGTTCTTGTAGCAAAACAGGGGAAGATAACAGAATTACAACTCCATATCCTTCACAACAGTATTTCCAGAGTTCACTTCATAGCCGCAGTATTCCTTCATACAGGGTTTTTCAAAACAAAACATAGTACTTACTGTCACCAGTATTTTTAACAGATTTTATCGCTCAACTAGGGATGTGTTCCACTAGATTCTCTACATTGTCTTCCCTGTGTAAACTTCAGGGACTCTTTCCATGTTTAGATGTAAGGATAGATGTTCTCTGTCTATTCTTTTCTTGACACAAAGTTCAGGAATCTGATTTCTACACAATTATTTCCCATTATATACCCAAGAATTCGCCTGCCTGTTATTGGTTGCTGTGGAACCTTGTCTTATTTTTCTAATTTTGATTATTCAACCAGTCTTAAAAACAACCCAAGCAGACACATCCTGACAGCGAGTTTTTCATGCTCAGTAGCCATTCTGCCCCAATGTTTTTGTGTGTGTGTGTGTGTGTGTGTGTGTGTGTGTGTGTGTGTACGTGTGCGAGTGTTTTTGTGTTATTTCGGCAAGCAAAAATTTGAGTAAGCCTGCATTTCCAAAGTCAAACTGTTTTTTTTTGTTTGTTTCTTTGTTAGTTTTTCTGGCTGCATTGTGACCTGACCTTGCTGTTTTCTGCATCAAAAGTTCAATATAATATGATTTATGAGCCACTGAGATAAATTCATAAAGTAATAGAATATTTCATGCATACCCAACTTGGTATGCATTGTGGAGGTTGAACTGCATATAAATACAACATGAACAGGTAAAACAGCTAAGTCATGTTCTATTTGTACACAACAAGATATATATTTTCTACAGAAAAAAAAAAGTTTGAGAATCTTTTTGAATCTTTTTAAAGTTTTTTTTTTCAAGCTTTTAGCTTCTGGTATTTAAGCCATGCATTTGAGTAAGTTTCTGCTTGTTTGTACCAAGCTGAATGACGTGGGCTACCAGACACAACTATGAGATGAGATACCAAATAACTAGAGGCTTCTAAGCTCCAAAAAAACACAAGTTCCCTTTTTTTTTTTTTTTTTTGCTTATTTATACTATTCACTGCACTTTTTTATTGCCTGTTGCCTCCTTTTATACTGTATTTATTTACTGTGTACTAAACTACACTGTTGTACTGCAATTGGCTGCTTTACTATGCCTGTCAAATTTAATTTTAGTTTCACTATTTTAAGTATTTACTTGTATGTTTCACTGTTTTTAAGCTATCTCTTCAGCTTGCTTTGGTTTTCCTGCCAAGCAGTATTTAAATAACTGATCTGTTAACTGTTTAAAGCATTCTTTAGAGCCTCATTGCTGATTTTCTGCTGTTTTAAATGTTTTTTAGTGTCTCACTGCTATTTTCCTTCTGTTTTAAACATTGTCTAGTGTTTCCTGCTGAAACTAGGGTAGCTAGTAGATGTAGCATAGTCCATATACAGGCTTGCTGCTTCTGGAACTGTTTGTAGTGGTTTGTTTCTTCTGAGCACATTTTCCAAGCCATCTTGAGTTGCTAATATTTTATTTATCTGTACCTGAAGTTGCTAAAATTTTTGTCTATGTGGAGCTTCTCCCCGGGCCTCTACTGAAAATGGACATATTAGACCAGCCCAGTCAACAAATGTAAAATAAAATAAATTAAATAAAATAAATCTTGGATTGGAAGGGGGCTATCTGCACTTTTGTGAGAGAATTGTGCTGATTTGGACCTGTCTGGTAAAGGGAGACCAATCTATGGCTTGGAATAAGCATTCTCATTGGTCCTTTTGAATCTTTTTGATTTTTTTCAAGTTTTTAGCCTCTGGTATTTAGGCCCTGAATTTGAGCAGGTTTCTGCTTGTTTGCATGTCACGCAGCACCACATACTGCTGCACAGTTGTGTGCCAAAGGTTGACAGTTAAATTCAACAAATTTTCCCTAAAACCCAGACAGAAATATCAATTCACTCAGCTCCTCCATGATCGATTCTGAATAGCCACACCTAGTGACAACAGTCTTCAACCTAGCATTACTGACAGTTGGACTACCCTTGTTTCTCCTGCCAACCTTGTTGACTTGGGTCTCCTGAGGCAGTGTAACAATTGCCTCATGTACACAGACAGCCCTCTACTAATAACATGCTCTAGTACAGAGTGCAAGAGATGTATTTACACCAAGAATCTAGAATCCATGTTCTCTCTCACTCAAAACAGTAACACGGAGAAGGTTAAAGTTTGCCACAAAAAACAAATAATGAAATGTAATTCCACAGTTGAAGATGACCGAACCAAAAAGGAGTTATAAAACTGTCTTTAATGGACGTAACAAAAGTATAAAACAAACAGCAGTCAAAATTCAATCAAGTGCTTTTGCCTGGTTAATACCAGGCTTTATCAAGATGTAGACTGAAAAAAACAAATTACTTTATATACTTATTTACTAGTCACATGACCTACAATTAATTCTAACTACAAATTCAATTAATACTATTTTATAGACATCCTCACATAAAAAACTGTGTAGACCTTAATGCCTTGTGTAAAAAACAAATGTTTACAAAAAATCAAAAAATATATGTTTGTATATTTTAAAAACATGCCTATGCACAGAATAAAAAATATGCTCACATACTAATAGAATATAAAAATGTGGAAAAAATATTATTAAAAAATTGTTACAAATTCATATTCAAATAAAGCATATTCAAATAAAACATATTCGAATAAAACATAATCAGCACCTGACCCTAACATGCGATAAAATGCAAAATTTATGAAATTTATGACAATCAAAATTGACTAATGGTAATAAAGTAAATAAGTAAATAAGTAAAATGTGCACTGCAGTAGAATATTGTGTTGTACATCACATTTATAGTTTGTGCTATGATGTTATAATCTTGCCCTCCTCAACTTCAGTACACTAACAATACTAACGTTGTCATTAAGCCCAGGGGGTCTAGTGGCATTTAATTTCAATTGCCACAACAATTCCCTGTATTCCAGCGATGTTTCCCAATCGCCTTCTCTTGGGTTCTGTGTGACCTGTTTTAAAACCATAAATTTCAGCTGCATATTGGGGCATTGTAAAGAGTGCTTATAAAAGGCATTTGTGTCTTTCTTCTTTGAAACATCATACAGATGTTCGTAAATTCTTTTCCTTAAAGATCTCTCAGTTTTACCAATGTAAAAACTGAGACACTGGGTACATGTTCCAAGATACACGACACCTTTAGTCCCACAGTTATAATAACCAATTGCTTTGAATTTGTATTTCCTTGAAGCAATGTACAAACTACTATCATTAATAATAAATGGACATTGCTTGCATGCACCACATTTGTATGTACCCAATCTAGAACTAGATTGTGTGTGACTCATGCAAAGTTGCCTCTCAAATAACCCCTTAAGGTTAATGTTCCTCCTGTTCACAAAATTAGGTTTATTAGATACTAGTTTGTTTATGTTTTCCTGGTGTTAGTACTGGCCAGTACCTTAAAACTGTCTTTTCAACTTGTAAAGAATCTTTAGTAAAAGTGTGAATAAAAGCATTATGTACATCAAATTGAACATTTTGCTCTACACTTCTGTCCATCTCTAAACCTATACCCAATAAAGGAAAATATTTATTTTCTCTGTTGGTTATTACTTCTTGCGCTAAATTATTGACCAGATGAGTTGGATAGCCTCTTTCCAAAAACAGATTTTTTTAAAAATACACTTCTTCCAAAAATAGTTCTTCTGTACTGGACATCCTGGATGCCCGGATGAACTGCCCCTTTAATATTCCTTTTTTCTGATGGAAGGGGTGACCGCTGTCAAAATGAAGGTAGGAATTAGAGAAAGTAGCTTTTCTATGAATTTTTGACTGAAAAGTACCAGTGTGTTGATTTTTAAACAGGGAAACATCTAGATAATTCAGGACGTCCTCACTAACATTGTATGTAAAGGTTAAAAAATGTGTGGAGGAATTAATATAAGTCATAAAGTCCATAAAGTTATTCAGACTTCCCTTCCATAATAAACATACATCATCCAGATAGCGCTTATAATGGGTAATAAACTTAGACCAGGGAGTTGAAAATATAAATTTATTCTCCCAATAATGGAGTACAATGTTGGCATATGACAATGCACATGGAGCACCCATGGCCACTCCTTTCTTTTGCCTATACAACTCTCCATTAAAATAAATAAAGTTGTTTTCAAGGATGATTTCCATAAATTCAACTACCAGCCTAATGGTGTTAGGACTAAAACCAGAAAGTGAACATAAGACCTCATTAAACCATTCTAAGCCAATGGAATGGGGGATACTGGGAAATAATTCCACGATGTCAATGGCAATCATAAAATTGGTTGAATTATAAAAATTTGTTTCAATACCTTTAAGAAACTCCCAGGAATCTTTGCAAACATGGTCCAAAGATAGAACTAACTTTTTAACAGTTTGATCAATGAATTTACCCAGTGGTTCTACAATGCTGCTCACACCTGCAACAATCAGCCTAAATTTTAAAGGATCCAGACCTTTGTGAACCTTGGGGATCCCAAAAATCACCGGTGTTGTGGGTTTATTAACATGTAAAAAATTCCATAACTTCTCATTAATAGCCCCTTGCATCAGGTGGTCATATAATAAGTAATTGATTTTGGAATAAGCTATGTTATTCTCATTAATTGAGACCACCTCATACTGCTCAGTGTCTTGCAACATATTATGCATATGCGTATCATAAGCCCAATTGTACATCAAAACTACTCGTCCTCCCTTGTCCGATTTCATAACTCTGACCCCCTCTTTTTTAAGAAAGTTAATCAATTGGTATAACTCAAGATCTAAATTGGTGGGTTGAGAAGACATATTAATGGAATATTGTTTCCTTAAGTCCATTTCAACTAACTCTTCAAATATCTTGAGAGCTGGGTGGGTAGGAGGGTTTAATGTACTAGATCTTGTAAAAACTTCAATTAAATGTGTTTGCCCTTTAAATTGAATGGTCAAGTTTAAACGTCTAATGAAAAGTTTTAGATCTAATAATGTCTTAGTTAAATCTAATGGACGCAAAGGAACAAATTGGAAGCCGCTGGTGAAAAGCTCGAAGTATTCAGGTGTTAATATGATGTCAGTGAAATTATATATAAAAAAATTATCCTTCTTCATAACCAAACAATTGCCATCAGTGGAATTTGATATTATTTCCCCAGCATCCCAATTATTTGGCTTGTCTGTTGCATCTACCTGCGAGGTTTGCCCCAACCCTGTTGTTGATGTACTGTACCCCTGCCCCCCGGTCTGCCCTGGGGGTAATAAAAAACCTGGTGTGAATTCTTGCTTGTTTTTTGTGCTAGGTGCTCACTCCTTCTAGATATATCCCCTGTTGGTGAGGCAACATTATCAATATTGTCGGAAACAGTAACCCTGTCAAAAACATGGTTGTTGCTCCACCTGCTTTTACCTGGTAAGGGGTAAGCCATACCATCTCTGTATTCTACAAGGTTTCGCTCCAACTTCCTTATCTTACGGTTAACAATTTTAAAACAATGCTGGTCAACTTCATGAAAAAATTTGTCGTAGTTTCTTTTAATACTAGAGAAACTTTTATCCTTAACAATAGAGTCATTTAACACATTAAGTTCATTTAACAGAACATCCGCTTTTTCTTCATAGTCCTTAATCATTAAATTAAGCATTTCCAGTCCTGTTCTGTCAAACAAGTTAATTAATTTGTTGTATAGATTTGACCCAGGTAGAGCATTATTCAGAAATTTAAAACAACGCAGTCCCTTGGGAATGAGTTGTACTCGCACGCATTCTGCCAAATAGTCAATCTCTAACTGTGTAGTTTTGTACGCATAAAGCTTGTCGCTTAAGTTAGAAAAATTATGTTCAGCACCATTATTATCGTAACAATGTGCAGAAAAAGTACCTTGTTTAAAAGAAAACTGTTGTTTTGTCCAAACATTAAAGTTAAAATCCTTTGTGACGCCGTTAACTCCATTCAAAGGACTAGTTTGTTGTTTAATGGGCTGTTCCTGTAGATCGGCATTGGCCAATGAAATCTCACCAGGAAATTCTACTTGTGGAGCACCATTCAGCTTCTGTGTTAATGGTGACGTAGGTTTTCTCCTTAACCCCTGTTGTTGGTTACCTGGTAACCGAGTAATGGAGTCAGTAGTGGCCAACGTTAAAATACTGTTCAGTTGCGTTAGTAAAGATAACACTTGCCTAAACTCTCCTCTGGTCACTGGAGCATCGTCGGATTCATCACGAAGTATATTAGGTGTGTCTTGAAAATCCACTTGGTCAGCGCCTTCAGCCATGGCAAAGACCCCAAAAACAAAGTCAAAGTTTGCCATAAAAACCAAATAATGAAATGTAATTCCACAGTTGAAGACGACTGAACCAAAAAGGAGTTATAAAACTGTCTTTAATGGACGTAACAAAAGTATAAAACAAACAGCAGTCAAAATTCAATCAAGCGCTTTCGCCTGGTTAATACCAGGCTTTATCAAGATGTAGACTGAAAACAACAAATTACTTTATACACTTATTTACTAGTCACATGACCTACAATTAATTCTAACTACAAATTCAATTAATACTATTTTAAAGATATCCTCACATAAAAAACTGTGTAGACCTTAATGCCTTGTGTAAAAAACAAATGTTTACAAAAAATCAAAAAATATATGTTTGTATATTTTAAAAACATGCCTATGCACAGAATAAAAAATATGCTCACATACTAATAGAATATAAAAATGTGGAAAAAATATTATTAAAAAGGCATTAAGGTCTACACAGTTTTTTATGTGAGGATGTCTTTAAAATAGTATTAATTGAATTTGTAGTTAGAATTAATTGTAGGTCATGTGACTAGTAAATAAGTATATAAAGTAATTTGTTTTTTTCAGTCTACATCTTGATAAAGCCTGGTATTAACCAGGCAAAAGCGCTTGATTGAATTTTGACTGCTGTTTGTTTTATACTTTTGTTACGTCCATTAAAGACAGTTTTATAACTCCTTTTGGTTCAGTCGTCTTCAACTGTGGAATTACATTTCAACACGGAGAAGGTTGTCAACTCACCCACCATTACATACACTCATAGTACCAATACTCATACACATACCACTACTCAGACACATAATGCGCATCAAACATGTAAATCCACATATGCGGAGGTTCTCTCGAAAAACTTACCGAAACACCAGAGACCTCCAAAATACAAGACTGCTACAACTACCACAGCCCCCACAGCCCCCAATGATACATAGCAACAGAAATATCTCACCCACCAAGCCAGTAAGGCTTAACACTCAAAAAACAAATTTTCTTGTCACTGGAGACTCAATAGTGAGATATGCAGATGTCCCACTTACCACGTTGGACAAGGAGAAAGTAACGGTCAGCTGCCTGTGTGGTGCCAGGATTCATCAGATCACACATGCACTCAGGTATCTCAGCAATAAGTATTATTATGACTCTGTCATAGTTCATGTTGCTGTGAATGACCTGAGGTGTACCTCACTAGACTATATAAAGAGAGACATGATTGAGCTCTCTGAGTATGAATCCCAGGGAGGTATGTCCGTAGCCTTGAGCAGCATACTACCCTCACCTAGAATGATACCACAGTATAAACAAAAAATGATTTTAACAATTGGCTCAGTTTTTGGTGTTATTCAAAGCGGATCCAGTTCCTATCAGCCTGGGAATCCACGGTCAACAAACCTCACTGCTTTGCCAGAGACGGCTTGCGTCTGGCACCTCTAGGCTTTCAGCTGCTGGCAAAGGCTCTTGTCTCCCCATAGTGCCTTTTCAAGTTAAGGTCTCAAAAACAACATTACCAATGTATAATTAACTAATCAGAACAAAATAAGGGTGATGCTGCTAAATCCTAGGAGCTTAAACCAAAAACTGCACTCCCTGGAAGCACTTCTATCACTAGAAAATGTAAATGTCTGTGCAGTCACAGAAACCTGGTTCAAGGCCTCAGAGAGTACCCCAGCCTTGCAAGGCTACAATGCCTTCCGCACCATTAGACTGCAAAATGAACATGTGAAAACCAAAGGAGGTGGTGTTTCAATCTATATTACAGATAAATTCACCTCCCATTTAGTTAAACTAGACAACTTCATGGAGTTACTCAGGTCCCAGTTATGGTGGGCAAGATGCATTTTCAAGTCATAGCCAGTTATAGATCCCCCTCATGGGTCACGACACCCACAAACCCTACTTGGCCAAACTGGAGACAATCCAAATTTTACCAAACACACTGGTTATGGGGGATTTCAATTATCCCAACATCAACTGGGAAACCTACACTAGCCCTTACTCGCCAGCACAAAAGTTCCTTGACTTTGTTAATTCAAATGCCCTGAACAAATTGTGCATACCCCAACAAGGGGCACAAACATTCTGGATCTGGTCCTCACCAACATGTCAAGCAGATGCACTGCCACAACTAACAGACCCTCATTAGTTAAAATTGACCACAAATCAGTCACTTTCAAGTTGGCACTAACATCAGAACTCACAAAGGGTGAAATCAGACTACAAAACTTCAGCATTGCAAACTATACCATCCTAGGTGAAGGTATAAATACATTCCATGCCCCACTTCAAGCTGGAAGTGGTAACTATGCTGTAGCTTACACTAAAGGCCTGTACAATCACTTGCATAGATGTATGAACTCGACTGCACTAGAAAAAATCAAAGCCAGAGCCCCAAGTAAAAACAAGCTACCATGGTGGACATCCAGCATCAACAAACTTTACAATAAATGCAAAAAGTTGCTTTCCAAGAAAACAAAGGCAAGGCCCCAACAATGGAAAAGCTACATCCTCATCCCCAACAGGCAAATAAGACAACTTGTCAAATCCTCCAAGGGCTCCTTTGAGAGAAACTTAGCAAGTGAAGCCAAGGATAACCATAACGCCTTTTACAGCTACGTATGTAACCTAAAGGGTAGGACTCAAGCTTGTGCAGAACTAGTGGCCAATGCTATCACACACACTGACCCCACAGAGATAGCAAACCTGCTAGTGGATAGCTTTGGTGAAAATTTCACTCCCTTATTCCCTCCTAACTTACAACAAGCCTTCCCCCAAACTCCCCCCACCCTATATATCTAAAGAGCAGGTCCTCAAAGCCTTGTCCAAGACAAAAAACACAGCATCTATGGGATCAGATGACATCCCAGACTGTCTTCTAAACAGGCTAAAACATGAACAAGCATCACCACTAAGTACCCTTTTCAATTGTATCCTAACCACAGGCTTTGTTCCTGCAGAATAGAGTACTGCAACAGTTATTCCCCCTCCATGAAGGTGGCCTAGCAACAGACCCAAGGAATTACAGACCCATAAGCCTAACCAGCCTCATCTGTAAGGCCATGGAACATATCATTATGGACCTCATAAATAAAGACATAGGTGCCTCCCAACCCTGGATCCTAGCCAATTCGGCTTAGGGAAGTACAGATCCTGCTTGTTAAATCTGGTGGATTTCTTTGAAAATGTGACCAAGGCCAATGAAAAGGGTAAATCTGTGTGCACAGTATACCTCGACCTGGCAAAGGCTTTTGACACAATCCCACATTCAGGCATTACTGATAAACCTAGCAAACTGAATGCAAACCCCTTTGCTGTAAGATAGGTTGCCAAGTGGTTCACAGACTGGACACACACCATCAAAGTGGTTGTTTCCACATCAACCAGCAGATCTGTTACCAGTGGGTTACCACAGGGGTCAGTGCTGAGCCCCCTACTGTTTGGTATATGCTTCTCAGAAGTTCAGGTAAAGACTAAGGGGTTGTGGCTGACGAAGTTTGCAGACAACTGCAAACTAGGTGCAATCACTGAATCCCCAAATTATGTCAGTATACTCCAGGAGGGTCTCACGCAGCCCAACGACTGGTGTATTAATCACGGTCTCAAACTGAATGCAAAGAAATACATTATCATTCCCTTTGGCACAAACAATATCCCCTCACACTATCAAATCAGCAATAATACCATAAGGACCCATGAAGTTGTAAGGGAACTGGAACTGCGACTTTAACTTCGACTACCATGTGTCTACTGTAGTAAGGAAAGCTTTCTAAATAGTACACTTGATTAGTAAAGGCATTGCCTCGAGAGCAAAAGAAGTTATAACTCCCTATACTCAGCACTTATCCGGCCCATAATTGAGTATAACACCCTGTTTGGCGTATACCATACTAAGCACCTGCAGTAATTAGAGAGACCTCAGAGGTTTCTAACAAAGATGATCAAGGGGCTCCAGCAAGTGCCTTACACAGACCAACTAAGGCTCCTATCACTATACTTCATATTGTATAGACTCCTTAAGGAAACTTATGCCTGGCGAACAGAGCAATCCGAGACCCAAACCTAAAGAACTTGTTGCATATTTGTAAATAAAACGGGACTAGGGCTACCCGTTTCAAGGACTAAAATATGGCCTGCAACTTAAATAGGATATGCTGGAGTGACAGATTTTTCTCCCAGTGACTGCCGTATCTTTGGAACAGGCTAACAATTCATGCAAAACAAAGCACCTCTATGACACTGTTCAAAAGGGACCTGTGCGGGTGGATGGGACACCATAAATTCTTACTGGTGATAGAGCCCGCAACCCTCCTGGACATGGGCAGTCAACACTAAATACAGTCTTGGGTATTGACTATGGTATTACACTGGGATGAAATGGCTAGGCTTAAAATGACCTCTGGGGTGATAGCCTAGTATTCTCCTATGATCTTATGAACAGCTGAGTTTAATGTACAATTGTCTTTTGAAGCTTGTCTAAAGCAGGAGAAATCATAAGATATTTATACTAACAGCCAAGATATGCTAAAACACTTAACAAACACAGTTATTTCTACTATAAAATTACATCATGTTTCAGGATAGTAGCAGTCCTGTTTTTTTTTTAACTTTCATGTTACAGAATTTAGAGGCACTGCGGTGGTGGTGCTGCGGTAGCGATGTTGCCTCATATTTAGACGTTGCCCGTTCGATTCTCAGTTAGAGCGTCTTCTGTGTGGCGACATGCATGAACTGGCATTCCTTCGTTGAAGGTTGTGTGTTAGGCCTGGCAAGCCAGCACGTAAAACTCTACTGCCAATCATTAGCGGACCGGAGTTCCGCTGTGGCGACCCCTAACCGGGAAAAGCCGAAAGACACAAACAAACAATGTTACAGAATTTAGAACCATCTATAAAAAAACAACTCCTATATAGAAAGTGCAAAAGACACATCTCAACGCAGTAGTCAGAAAGTTTTTGTTTTTTTTTTTGCTGTTTCATTTGACTCATCTCTTCTATTGAACATGCTATGGTTGTGAAGTACCCCAGATCTTTAAAGCACAAGTATTCATCATATAGATGTTTTCATTACATTCTTACACAAATGCACACATATATAGGGTGTCATAGGTCTGATATAAAAATGTTTTTATCTAGTCACAAAATGTCAAAAAAATTCATCTATATCACATTTTTGTGAAGCTGTGCCTACGATTTTTGGATTTGCTGACTACAAATAGGAGATTCAGTATTTACGTCTGTGTGTGTGTGTGTGTGTGTGTGTGTGTGTGTGTGTGTGTGTGTGTGTGTGTGTGTGTGTGTGTGTGTGTGTGTGTGTGTGTGTGTGCGTGGGTCTGAAGCTGTAAGGGTGGGCATTTCCACTTTCTTTAACTGGCAGGTGTAATTGCAAAGTGATGCACCTTTGCTGTCATCTGTGCCATATGAGTATCAAGAAAGTGCGTTTCTCCTTACAGAGTCCTTCCTAGAAGTGTATAATTCCAGTGATACATGCTTTGTCCCAGAAACATGAATATTACTCTTGGATTTCCTAGCAACCTTCAGATTAAGTTATCCATCTCAGCAGTAGCACACTGTAATTAGGACTCCTTGAAGTTACCACACCACCTGGGGGCTTCTTCCCGGCCTATATTTGCTTCAGTTCCATACTTTGATTAATACCAGTTGTCTGCCCTCTGTTACTGCTGGCTCTAAAATGTCCCAGTTTAAAACTATGAATTCAGTCTGCAGACTCAACACCCCCACCTCCTCCATTAGCATTAGCATATTTCCTTGTAAAGGTTTACAAATTATTTAGGTTTGCCTCCATTGTGGGCTGTAGACTTTTGCATTACAGCACATTAGACCAAGTCTATATAATCTGCTTGAGAGTCAAGCTGCATTTTAACACAGTGCCAAGAAGATGAGTTTTTTTAAGTATGATGCCCAAAAGTGTCAGCTTTTCAGTCCACCTCCTACACTCTTAGAAAGCAATGGTGCTGCTTGCAGACAAAAAATAAATTGATGTTAATTAATGTTCCATGTAATCCCTTGTAATATTTCTTATATTTTATACTCCTTATGGAAAATTACAAAAAAAACTTCTTGACAAGATAAGGCAGGTAATTACTATGCTTATGAAATCAATGCTGCCAGCATTCCTTTTTTAAACTGTGAGACGGCCTTACTGAATAAATTGCATGCCTTTCACTGCATGAATTTCATATAGCTGATAAATACAGGCAGAACAATAGATATGATGCAGTGCCTAGCCTGTTAATGAATACTATTTTGTGTGTGTGTGTGTGTGTGTGTGTGTGTGTGTGTGTGTGTGTGTGTGTGTGTGTGTGTGTGTGTGTGTATGTGTGTTTTTGTTTCAAATACTTCTGATTCCATTTATATGAATGTAAATAACTACATCAATAAGGCACACATGAACATATGCTGATGCTGACAAAAAAGACATTTGGCCACTTAAGTTTGCCCATTTATTATAGTTTGCTCTGTACAGCTGCTGATCCATTTCCTCATCTTTTATTTTCCACCTGTCCCAGGCTTCTCCACAGATCAACATTCCACCATGACCTCTGTCAATGCATTCCAAGGTGCCACCTCCCTCTTCCTTAACCAATATTTCTTGATGTTACTCTAAAAGCTCACCACCAAGATGCCACCAAGCCAATTCTTCCTCTTTGTGCCTCAAACCTATCCCTCCATGATATCATACAACAATATCTTATATTTTCTGTCTTTCTTCTAGTGCTTGTATTCCTAGTGCATGTGGCAAAAAAATTTGTAAAACTTTGTACTTTTTTCTATTAGGCTCCTTTTAAACAATTAGTTAATGAATTTAATTCACTTGAACATACTGTTGATTTCATACTGGTTCCCTATTATACGATCGTTTTTATCCACTTGTGGTTTGATTTCCATTCCTGCTTGATGCCAACATGTTTTTGCGAGCCTAAGCAGGGAATTCATCTTAGATTTATTCTCCTCATGTTTCAAAATTTTCACTACATTTGGGTCTTGTGAAGTCAGCAGATATGTGTGGAGTTCCATGATTGCAGATCTGTACAATTAACCAGTTTCAAGGAGGCTCATCCCTCCTTTGGAATGGGGAATATATAATCTTGGTATGCACTGATTTTTATAAATCATTTGGTGAGCATGAAGCATCCTTCTTGTTTTCCTATCTAATCTATCCAGCACATTTTGGGTCCAGTCAAGTTAGGACAGGAAGAGCAAATTGGTTTATAACTTGGATTTTTTGTTCCTAGATGTCAATGCTGTTTTCAAGATTAATTTAAGTCTTCTTAAGTACTCCTTACTAAGTTTTATTCACATCTGTTCACATTTTACTGTTGATCCTTCATCAGTTCCCAAATATTTATACACTCCCCCTTGCTCAAGTTCTTTTATATCACATTCTTGTGTTTTCTTGGTGCTGCAGTTTTCCTTCTTTAAAGGTTGCTTTTGCACATTTATCAAGACCAAATGACATTCTTATATCACCTGAAAAGGTTTTGACAACTTGCAGTTGTACTTTCAGTTCCTCATCTGATGAGCTATACAGTTTCAAATCATCAACAAACAGAAGATGAGAAGTCTTTACACTTTGTTATTTTCTAGGAGCCAAATTATAGCCATGGCCTAAGCTATTAAGTAGACAGCTTAATGGGTTAAGGGCAATTCAGAATAGCACCGGTGACAGAGAGTCACCCTGGAATATCCCCCATTTGAATTTTTATCCCTGGAATAGTAATTTGTCTTTTATCATGGCTTAAATGCAAAGTGGTCTGCCACTGTTTCATGGTCACTGTTATGTAGTCGATCAATGTAGGGTGTATTTTATACATTTTTAAGCACTCTTGTATCCATGAATGCGGGATACTACCAAATTTTTTTTTGTAGTCAATCCAGGCCATACTTAAATTCTTCCCCTTTTTACTGTTCTCCACTATGACTTTATTTAACAGCAAATGAACCGTTGTTTTATTCTTTTATTGCCCTTTTGTTTTATTGCATAATTAAGTTTTCTTCTAAATGACTATAGACTCTGTCGGCATCAATTCCAGTGTAAAGTTTATAAGTCGTCAGAAGGCAAGTTAATGGTCTATAATTTTTAGGGTAGCTTGCAGGTTCACTCTTAAGTAGGAGCATTGTTTTTCCTGTTAGCCAGGTTGGTGTCTGGGTCTGCATATAAATAGTTCTTACTCATGGATAAATCTTCATGCAAGGATATTAATACTTATAACCAGAAGTTAGGTACTGCATCTGGGCCTGGGGTTTACCAATTTGAGGCTTTTCATAATTTTGTTTCAATCTCTTCAGCTGTTATTTCATCCCATTTCATATCCTGTACCTTTAAACTTCATATTCTTTCTTTTATTTCTTCTATCCATTTAACATCTTTATTATGTTCCACAGGATCTTCATAGATACTTCTCCAAAATGTATCTACTACTTCTTTTTGGTGGTCTTTCAATTCATTTTCTCTTGTTTCTCAATTCTCTATAAAACTTTTTGGGTCATCAATAAACTGTTTATTTTGTACTTTTCCTTTATATTTATCTGCGTATCTTCTAAGCTTTTCCACCTGTGCTGAGATTTTTAGTTTGTTATTTGAGAAAGTGTATGATAGATCCTGATCTGTTCTAATACTAAGCATTGCTTTTATCATGTCTATCTTTCTAATTATTTTTGTTGATCTATTCCCTCTTCTGTATTTTCCAACAGTGACACCTTTTGTCTTAATTGCTTTATATTTTTTTCTATTCGATACTTCCATGATGGTATTCGATTTTCCCCTTCCTTTCCCTCACTACCCCATGTTCTTGTGGTAGAACTTTATCAGTTATTAATTTAGCTGCATAGTAATAGATCCTTTTTACTTCTGTTATATCTCATGGATCTCTATGGACAGTCCTAATCACTGTGTTCATTTGTTTTATCAAACGTCTGACTTTTTGGGTTTCATTGACCTTCTGCAGTCTATTTTTTCATTGATCTTAATATGTCTATCTCTATTAAGTCAAGAAACTATTCTCTTAGCTCATTTTCTTCTAAACTGAGGGCACATTTTTTTGTTTTCCATTTCCTGCGGGCATTCTATAGAAAGTTCTATTGCATTTTCTTGTGGCACATTCTCTTCAATTTCATCCTGTGCCATCCATTGCTCTGTCATATGAGAACTCTCTGGCCTATCACTCCTCAACATTGACTGCATCAGAGTTTCTACAGTTTCCTGTCCCTTCCCTTGCTGTCTAGGTTCAAGTGAACATTACTGGTTTCCTGTGGAAGGTTCCAAAATATCTTCATATGGCACCTGACCAATTGCTTCCTGTTCCACTGGTTTCGCCTTAATTTGGAGTTCCATTGCTCTATCCTTTTGTGGTGCTTTCTGAATTAGATTTTCTACACTGAATCCTTCACTTGGCAGGTACTCCATAAACTCAGTTTCTATTTCTTTAACTTCTCCATTACTGATCTTCTTATCTACTTTTCCTCTTTGTCTTCTTATTTTTTGTATTGTAAAGTTTTCCATGTCCGGATTCCTTTGTCTGTATTTCTATTCAAATATCTTTGGTGCTGCTCTTTTGCATTGATTAGTTTTGCTTTCTCCTTCGCATAGATATTACACCATATTAACTCTCTTTTTCTTTCCCATGTCCATATTCCTTCTTCAGATGTCTCTTGATCTTCATGTTTCTCCTTCCTTTGGGGACTCTTTGCATAATGCTGTGATGTAACCTGTGGTAGTCCTTCTACATCAAATCCTTCACTTCGCAGGCACTCCATAACTTCAGCTTCTATTTTTTTAACTTCCAGTTTACTAATCTGCTTTTCTACATTCCTTCTTTGTGATATTATTTTTTATTGTGAAATTTTCCATGTCTGGATGCCTTTGCCTGTATTTCTCTTTAAATATCTTTGGTGCTGCATTCTTTATGTTGATTAATTTGGCTTTCGCCTTTGCATAAATATCTCTCTTTCTTTCCCCATGTCCATATTTCTTTTTTATACTTTTCAAAAATATCTTGGTTTTGTTGTTTATATTTTTGCACTTCCTCAGATGCTTCTTTTTCCAAACAAATCAAAGTTTCTTGGTCTGTATGCTGTTTTTCAAAAATCTGTTGTATTAATGACCACACATTTTATATGAAGCTTCTGACAGTTTTTCTTGTGGAAGTATTTTTCTTTCCTCTAATTTAACTCTTAATCTTTTTGAAATATCTTATGTCTGGAAATTCTGGGCTTTTTGCATAGTAGTAAAAATACAGAATTTATTTCTTATCCTCAATAGTCCACTCATAGTCTTTATGGCTCTTCTTTTGTGATTTTTGTGGACTGCTACTTCCTTCTACAATGGGGGCCATCCTCTCCCTGGGCCTGGCCCCATTGTAGGAATGTTTCTTCATCTTTTCCAGTCCTGGCACCAGTGCACCTACCAGGGTTGGGCACTTTTTTATCCTGGGTCTTGTGCACCCAGCTATCTTTTTTAGTTTTTAATCTACTTCTGTCCATGTTATATGCTATAAATACAGTCTATATATTAGTGTCACCTTGGTGAGATTTTGTGAGAACAGGGTCTACCTCATGAAGGTACTCATTAAGACTTGAAGATGAATTCAATTTCAGCACTACAACTCTCCTTTGCTTGCTGACTTTTCATCTCTCCATTCAGACCCCCAGACTCTGCTGAGTGGATTGCTTAATTAGACAGTAGAGAGATTCTGCCTCCATTGGACTGCATTAGAATCAGAATAGGAGGTGAAATTTTGTATTTACCACCAACAAGTTTGGTAGCGGTAATGAAATACATGTCAATGAAGCTACCAAATCTTAAGAAAAAACAATTTTCTTTGCAACAAAGTGAGAAAGCATGTACATGATTATGCATTTTTCAAAACAAATCCTTTTCCCCCACTACAAATGAATTTAATTATGACTAAAATACACAAACATTTAATTTAATTGTAAAATGCATCCATCCTGCAGGATGAAAATTGACTGACTCTTATTTGTTGTTGTCATGCTTACAGTGATGGTAGCCAGAGCAACAGGAAGGGTGGGACAGATAGGACACTTGCTTCAGGCCTTACCTTATAGAAGGCTCTGGTTAACATATGCTGTGATAAAAAACAAATTTGACAGTTTTCAAGCTGTCATTAAGCAATCATGACCATTAATGATAGTTTGTAAACTATCAAGTTATTATTCTTTTTTTTCAAAGATAGAGATGAGTTATTAGATTGTTATGCAATATGTTTTGACAAACTTTCTTGCATGCTTAATGCAATTCATCAAATATCCTCTAGAAATAATTTATTCTTGATGACAATTGACAACTCAAATTGGACTGTCAAGGAAATTCCTTTTCTATCAGAGTATCCATGTTGTTGAACAGGCTCCTCCTTGACGTTAGGCTGGATTTGACATTTAACAACTTCAAGTCTAGATTAGATAACTGGATGGGTGCTGGGGCTTTTGGCATGATTCATTTTAATGTAGGTTCCTTAATAATCCCTAATGAAGTTTTGACTCTACTATAATCAAGAACACTGAACACTGAATGAGTGAAATCAAACTGACTGTATACAGAGGCAAATTATTGCATTATTTTTTTACTTTCAACAGGATCTATATGATGGATTTTTCCTTTCTACCTTCAATGAGGCTCATCTGTCTCTCCTACTGGGTCACTGGGCAGAACAAGAGCCCTACAGTCAATTTATTCCCTGACCAGAGAATCCAGTCTGTCCATTCATCTTTACATAGGCAAGAGTTACGAGCTAGGGAGCCAGCTACAGTGCTGAACCTGTGGACTCAACTAACCTTCCTCACTGGCAGCTTGTCTCTTCCATAACATTGCCATCAGAAGGCACGTGTGCTCTACCACATATGCCAGCCTTCCTGCCTAAGCAACACACAGCTCAGCAGTGTGGCCATGCTAATCTCATTCCTGTGGGTGACAAATCTGCATTCCTGTAGTGTTGCCAATAGAACAAGCTGAAGTGCAGCCCACTCACCCCAGTTTGAAGAAGCTGGTATCAGCCGCTCATTCTCATCATTCCCTGCCCAATTTCTCTAACATCTATGCTGCTAATCATACACAGGATGTCTGGGTAATGATTTACCATTTAATCTGAAATGCGAGCAACCAACAAAGGAAGTAAAGTGGCACAGTGGTTTGCACTGCTGCCTCATAGAGTTCAAGCTTTTTTTCCAAGATGGGGTATATTTTGTGCAGCATCACAAGTTGTATTTGCATCTGTTTGGATTTTCTTTGTCTGTACTGATTTCCTCATACATCCCAAAGATATACCATAGGTTAACTGGCAGCCTTCAAGATTGTCCATAGATGTGTATGCTATGTGTGTATGTCCTATGATGGACTGGCATCATATCCAGGATTACTTTCTCTGACTTGTGCCCAATAAGTAAGTGCCTTGATAGCCTCCAGCTCACCCCCGATGATAAACGGGATAAAGCAGGTATTGAAGAATGAAAGAATGAATGTTTTAGATACACACACATTCTAAAGAAATTGGAACTAATGCAATGCAATAAAAACAAAAAAAAACTAAATGAATTCCAAAATAACCATGTTTTAAACATGAAAATTAATTGTATTAGAGCTGGACTGCAGTGTAAATTCCAAAGAAAATGCTAGCAAGAAAAGGAGTCTATATAAACTGGAAAGAAAATCAGATGACTGGATAGGCAGAGACTGACAAAAGAAGAGAAGATAATGATTTTACTACACAAACCATGTTTCTGCTTGTTGTAATATGTAAGAATAGTTTGTTTCAAAGGAACACTTTGTGCAATAATGCATCTCCGTTATTATTAGATAGTCAAAGGCTCCAGATGAAACTACATATGTATATATTATATGCAAGCAGAACAAGGAACTGGGATGATAATTTTTAATTGTTACAATGAACACAGACAATATGCCAAACTGAATGGAAAAAATCTGTTGCAGAGATGGCTGCACAAAAGAGATACATTACGAAACAATGGGACACGTCTAGACAAGAAAAATACAATTCTCATAGAGGCTGTGACTAACCCTAGCTCTGTCATGTGAATATACATAGGGCATAGGTGAGCAGGGACCACTGAAAGAGAAACTAATCCTAGTGCAGTGAGTCTGCAAATACATTTTAAATTCTTTTCTTCTCTAGTAAGATTCTTCACTGAAAATGGCTAAGTAGAGAGAAGACGTAAATGGTATAGTATAAGGGTGGTGGATGCTTGCATAATTATAACGGCAGGACAAATAAATTACTAGCTAGCATAAATGGAAAACTTATAAATAATGAATGGAGGATATTTATTATCAAAGTAATAGGAAGCATTACTTTTTCAGTCTTTGTAACCGAGTGTTGTCATTCATATGGCTCAGAGTTGTAAAAAAAGAAGAATTTGATGCAAGGACACAAAAGCAAGACCCCACAAGAACTCAACAATGTCAGCTTTAGCCAGGTCTATGAAGCAGATGCTTTATGGAATCTGCAGCTATTTTGCAATTTATCAGTGTTCATTTTTCATATTGCAACTAAAACAACTTTCAAATAAATATATGCAACTGGAAAACCTATGGTGACTGGACTATTAACCAGCCAATGCTGTTGTAAGAATGGTCGTTATATTTACAAAATTAATAATGTGTCTTTTGATGGATACTCTAGGCTCCTCCCACATCCCAAAGACATGTCATAGATGAACTGGCATTCCTCCAAATTGTCCCTAGGTATGCGTAGAGTGTGATTGTCCATGTGTTGTGTGTGTGTGTTGGTATGTGTGTGTGTGTGTGTGTGTGTGTGTGTGTGTGTGTGTGTGTGTGTGTGTGTGTGTGTGTGTGCGTGTGTGTGTGTGTGTGTGTGTGTGTGTGTGTGTGTGTGTGTGTGTGTATATGTGTCTGTGTGTGCATGCGTGTGTGGGTGCATGTGTGTGTGTGTGTGTGTGTGTGTGTGTGTGTGTGTGTGTGTGTGTGTGTGTGTGTGTGTGTGTGTGTGTGTGCATGGAGGTGCATCCTCTTGTGTGTTTGCACCCACTCATGCTGACTTTCTGTGCCTTGCAACCACTGGATGGTGGGACAGGCTGTCTGCAACCCTGTACTGGATTAAGCAGGTAATCAAAGAATAAATTAATATTTAATTTTAATCACATGTTTTAGTCTTTGTTAATCAGGTAAGACCCAGTCATTACATATCTTATAGGTTCATAGGTAGGTACTAGGTTATCTGCCTAAAGGCATTTATAAGCCTAGCCAGAGTGTGTCAGCTTTTGCCGACCCATTGATTAATTAACTGATCCTCTGTCAAGCAGAGCCAATGAAGTGATCCCAGGGGTGTATTTTCTGTTTCTTCAAGGAAGATCTGCATGTTTTAGTCTGTTTAAATTACTTTTCACAGTCAAAAGTTGTATCACATTATAGGCTGTCAGGCAAAAACAGTAATGTTTATTTTATGTATTTAAATTATATTCTCCCTTTTGATCCAGGCCTGCTGAATCTAGCTTTGTTTGTATGCTTGTTGTTTGTTTGCTTGTTATTTCCCTGAAATGCTAATTCCACCTAAAACGCGGCTTTTCAGCGCTTCTGTGGATCCCTAGTGATATCTGCATTGCTTATTGTACTTATTTCCTTGTTTCACTTGAAAGAAAGTTACTGTTTGTCATTTTTGCATTTACGTTACCTGTAACACATTGCATTTAAGATACCTGGCACTTGCTCACTAACGCAATTATATAAGTCAGCACTAAAAAATCAAAAGCACTACACCCTCACAAACTCCCCTTGAGTACCTTGTTCCCCATTGGCCCTTTTTTTCAGTTATAAAGGAATTCCCAATACTATTCTAGCATGTCCAAAGGTCAGTTGTCAATCTCCTCTCCGGTCCAGCTGGTGAATCTGGGAATCTTGAGGCAATGTTACAACTGCCTCATGTACACAGACAACCCTCTCCTCCTCCCAACAAATTCCAACACATGTGAGAGATGCAACCATATAGCCATACTGGAGGCAAAGCTCTCTCAACTCAGTACTGGCGAAACCAGTAAGGAGGAGAAGGAAACCACACTCACTACAATTCCAGTCTCACATAGACCTACCACGACAGCAAACCAAACACATAAACACACAAAAACATACTCGGAGGCTCTAAATAAAAATCTGCCTAAGCAGCAGAGAACTCCAAAGCAGACACCCAAGCAACTGCTACCCCAAAACAAAACACGTGCAACACATAGCTCACAAAGCCAGTGTGCCGAACAGTCACAGCCCTTAAGGCTAAACAACACACCTGATACACTTGTAATAGGTGACTCTATCGTCAGGCACACTGACGTCCCGCTCACCAGGCTGAACAAGGAGATGGTCACAGTGAGCTACCTGTCGGGTGCTAGGATCCGCCACATAACACAAGCACTCAGGTCACTCCAAGGCAAGTACAAATATGACTCAGTCATTGTCCATGCTGGTGTGAATGACCTGAGACGTACCTCCCTGGACTACATGAAAAGAGACATAGAGGAGCACTCTGAGCATGTAGCCCAGGCCGGTATGACCCTGACCTTGAGTAGCATCTTACCCTCACCAAGAATGATGCCACAATATGAAGACAAGATGATCAATTTCAACAACTGGCTTAAGTATTGGTGTCATTCAAAGGGGATCCAATGCCTGTCAGCCTGGGATGACATACTCGACAAGCCACGATGCTTCGCTAGGGACGGCTTGCACCTGTCACCCCTGGGCTTTCGGATATTGGCAAAGGCTCTTGCTACCCCCATAGTGCCTTTTTTAGGCAAGGCTCAAAACACAAACCCACCTCCATAGGTATCACAAGGGATAAGAAACTAAGAGTAATGAGACTCAACGCCAGAAGTCTAAACCTCAAGATGCACACACTCAAAACTCTCCTTTGCATGGAGAATATCAATATCTGTGCAGTAGCAGAAACCTGGTTCAAGGCTCCTGAGAGCACCCCAGCACTACCAGGTTATACCTCATACCATGCTTTTCGGCCTCAAAACTTGGACCAAACCACCAAAGGAGGGGGAGTATCAATATTCGTCAAAGATACCCACACCTCCAGGTTGGTGGCACAGCACGAAGCATCAGAGACTATCCATGTGCAACTAACAGTGGGTAAAACTGCCTTCCAGTTTATAGCCTGCTACAGACCACCCTCCCAAACCCAGGAATCCCACTCAGCCTTCCTGAGAACACTGGAAAATATGAAGGTCTCTTCAAACACCATTATATTGGGCGACTTCAACTACCCAAACATAGACTGGGAGCATTACTCTAGCTCCAACACCCTAGCCCAAAGGTTCCTAGAATTTATAAACTCAAATGCTATGGAACAACTTGTTACCACTCCCACAAGAGGAGAAAACATACTGGACCTGATCATCACCAACATGGGGACTCTATGCTCCAGACCAGAAGTGTATCCCTCACTGGTAAGATCAGACCATAAACTAATCTCACTGGATATTCACATCTCGACCCCACCTCCTGCCCAGAAAACCACAGTGAAAAACTTCTCTAAAGCAAATTTCACACTCCTCAAAACCGAGGTGGAATCCTTCAAAGCCCCCGGGCCTGTGGAAAATACAGCCCAGACCGCAGAATCCTTTATAAATGCATTCTATGAACACCTTCAGGAATGCATGGATCATGCAATCCCAAATAAAACCAAGACCCAATCCTCCAAAGGCAGACGTCCTGTCTGGTGGACTCCAGCCATAAACAAACTATACAATAGAAGGAGGAAGCTACTACATGATAGAGCAAAATCCCAAAAAGGGAAGGCATCTCTGATCAGTATTAGCAAAAAACTACGAGCACTCATAAAATCATCTAAGGCCAGCTTCGAGAGAAAAATTGCACAGGACACTAAGGATAATCATAAGGCTTTCTTTAGTTATGTTAGGAACCTGGGTGAGAATTCCCAGATATGCTCAGAATTAGTCCAAAATGACAAAAAATACACCGAGCCCACAGACATTGCCAACATCCTAGCTGACAGGTTCAGCGCAAACTTCTCCCCCCCCCCCCCACCAAAAGGGCAAATATCTATCCCAGCAGAGTGCTGCCTCCCTGACATCTCAGATGCTCAGGTAAGAGCCGCCCTCTCCAAAGCAAAAAACACAGCATCAATGGGACCAGACGGTGTCCTGGGCTGCATCCTACATGAACTCCAAGAAGAGCTAAACCCAAACATAAAACTACTGTTCAATCTCAGCCTTACTAGAGGATATGTACCCAAAGAGTGGCGTACAGCAACAGTGGTCCCTCTCCACAAAGGTGGTGCCTCAATGGATCCTGGAAACTATCGCCCCATAAGCCTGACTAGCTTGGTCTGCAAAGCTATGGAAAGGATCATCATGGACCTCATAAATAAAGATATTGGGGACCTACAGACACTGGATCCTACCCAGTTCGGCTTTGTTAAGGGCAGATCCTGCCTCTTAAACCTGGTCAATTTCTTTGAAACAGTCACCAATGCCATTGACGAGGGGAAGGTGGTCCACACAGCCTACCTGGACCTCGCAAAAGCCTTCGATACAATACCCCGCTCAGGCATTATAGATAAGCTCACCAGATTAAATATAAACCCCTATGTCACTAGATGGGTTGCAAACTGGCTCAAGGACAGAACCCACATGGTTAGAATTGCTGGAGCCATGTCAGACTCCAAACCAGTTACAAGTGGCGTCCCACAAGGCTCAATCCTGGGACCTCTCTTGTTCGGTATATATTTCTCGGAGGTACAGGCCAACACGGAAGGACTGTGGCTGACCAAGTTCGCAGATGACTGCAAACTGGGTGCCATAATTGACTCTCCAGCCGACACAAGCATCCTCCAAAAGGGCCTCATAGAAACAGACAACTAGTGCCAGAGCCATGGCCTCAAGCTAAATGCCAAAAAGTGTATAGTCATCCCCTTTGGCAAAAACAAAGTGCCCACAAATTACCACATAGGTGGTAATCCATTAAGTACAGAAGAAGTAATTAGGGACCTGGGGACCCAAGTTGATAGCAATCTCTCATTTGACAACCATGTGGCCAAAGTGGTTAGAAAAACATTTTATATAGCCCACCTAATCATGAAGAGATTCACATCTAGATCAGGGGAGGTCATCGTGCCTCTTTACTCATCCCTCATCAGGCCCATAATTGAGTACAATGCCCCTTTTGGGATGTACCTTACCAGACACCTGTAGCAACTGGAAAGACCCCAAAAGTACCTCACCAAGAGGATCAAAGGGCTCAAACAGATGCCATATGCTGCCCAGTTAAAGAAATTCCAGCTCTACTCAGTGGCATACCACCTGCTCAGAGGCGATCTGTGCCTGACGTATAAAGCCATGTCCAACCCAGAATTAATGGACATGCTGCACCTCAGAAAATCCAAATCCCTCACTCGAGAGACTTGAACCTCAGCACTGAAATAAATAGGACATGCTGGAGGGACAGATTCATAACCCAGAGGCTCCCTTCACTCTGGAATAAAATCCCAGTCCAGGTTAGGCAGAGTCCCTCATTGACTCTCTTCAAGAGGAATCTTGATGAGTGGATGGGAGATCATAGGTTTACCCCAGGTATCACTTCTGTGTCACTGTTAGACAGAGGCACAGTATACTAACCTCGAAAAAGGGCATAGCAAAATTTATTTAAAATGGGTGGTGAAAGCCAAACACACTCTGGCTAGGCTTATAAATGCCCTATGGCAAATAGCCTAGTATGAACCTATGAACCTATGAACCTAAACAGCTGTTCAGCATTCCTAAAGGGCTTTTTTCTGTCAAGGTAGTATCTGGGTTGCTTGTGTGTATCCAAGGTATCTAGAATCTTTCGTCCATTGTTTTTTTTGGAGGGGGGGTCAGAATAGAACACTGTGTGATTGATGGTTTGATTCAAGGTAAACTCAGAAACAACTTTAGGCATGAATGATGGATTAGAGCATAATACACACATGTCCTTGTGAAAAAATCAGAAAGGTTTAGCTCATCATGACAGCTTGCAACTCAGAGATTCAGATTCATCTTGCAGATGTCAGAGCAATGAGTAAAGTATTCTTTCAAGTACTGAACTGTAAATCAGTCTGAGAGGTTCAAAAGGAGGAAAGGCCAATTTTTCAAGAACAAAGTTAAGATCCCAGGGAGGATGAATTTGCTTACAAGGGATCCTGGTGTGCGACACTCCTTTCATAAACTGTTTAACCACCAACAGAGATGGAAAGAGGGGAAAGCAAAGGGCAAACAATCTGAGATGGCTGCAAGATGAACTTTGATAGAAGCATATGGCAAACCATCTCTAAGTAGCTCACACAAATATTTCAAAACCAGAGGGTTGAAAACCCTTTAGAGATCTCTGCTATTGGCTAGGCACCACCTAGAAAACCTGTTGCACTTGTAAATGTATGATTTTTCTATTTGCAGATTTCTAACCTCCTTAATACCTGCTGCACATCCTCATGGAAGAAATACCTAAAAGGTATCAGAATAGAATCATCCAGGCTGTCAGTTGCAATTGTTTTAAGTTGGGGTGTACAATTCACCCCTGATGCTCTGTGAGCAAATCCAATCTGTGGGGAAACTTGTGATAATTCCCTTGGCCAATTATATTAAAAAGGAGAAACAACTTTGTCTGGGCCAAAAGAGAGGGTTACCACAATGATCTTTTGCAATTCTTTCTAAATCTTTAGTAGTACCTTGTTTATCATTGGAAAGGATGGAAATGCATACAGACACAACCTCGACCATGGGAATGACAGAGTGTCCATCTTCCAAGTATGGCTGCAAGGATGTCTTGAACATAATTTTTCAGTTGTCTGTTTTGAAAGGAGGCAAACAGATAAACTTGAGATGTTCCACACATTTGGATCAAGTCCTGGAAGATCTGTACATGGTGCCCCATTTGTGAGGGTCTGTCCAGGATCTGCTTAGTCTGTCTGCCACTGTTTTCCTCTGATGAAGTGTACGAGGCCTGGAGAGTCAGATAATGCTGTAGATCCAGCTCCCAGGCCATCACTGCCAAGTGGCAAAGATGGTGTGACTTTGTACCCCACTGTTTGTTCAGGTACCACGTCACTGTAGTCTGTGACGACTGGAAAAAGACCCGGAGTCCATAAGTGGTGAAGAACTTTTAAGACATGAATCACTGCCAACATCTCTTTTACATTTATGTGCTTTTTCACATCCAGAGGACACCACAAGCCTTCCATTAAAAAACTATGGACACTGCTCTCTACACAACATCTGAAGAGTCCATTTGGACAGATACAACTGGTGTCTGAGGAGAGAAACTGTAGTCCCTGTTTCACAAATCCCAGTACCAATACATGGAAATCCAAAGGATGCAGTTGTTGGGTCCAACAACTTTTCAAGTGCCATTGCATTATTTATCATGAGTAGTTTGGCTAGTGGTATTATGAGGATCATTGATGCCATGAGGCCTAGACTTTTGAGGAACTCTGTTGCTGAGGCCACATCTAGACTAGAGAAATCTAAGAAAATGTCATGATAAGTCAGACCCTTGACTTCTGGAAGGAAAGCCACCATTTTTACTGTGTCTGTCCATCACTCCTTGAAAAGAATTCACTGATAGGGTGTGAGGAAGGACTTTTGAAGGTTCATTTTGAAGCCCAGGTGGGAAAGGAGGATTGTGACCTTGTCTAAGGACTCCAAGTGCCTAGATGCGCACATATCAGCAAATCGTCCAAATAAGGAAAAAGGTGGATGCCTAGGGATATGCAATAGGCACCTACTGGGGCCAAACACTTTGTAAACACTTAAAGTGCAGTATTTAGCCCAAAGAGTAGTGCAGAAAACTGATAATGTAAGCCAGACATAGTAAATCTCAAAAAAAAATCTTGAAATTGGGAGGAATAAGAATATGATAAGCTTCCTTCAGATCCAGAGCCACCACAAACAGTGGTCTGGAAGCAATGCTAGGACTAAATGTAAGGTGAGTATTTTAAATTTTTGAACTCTAACAAAGGTGTTTAAAAATAAAAAATCTAGGATGAGTCTCCAGATGTGCTCTTTTTTTCATACCAAAATAATTCTTGAGTAAACTCCTTTGCCTTTGTGTATCGCAGGTACTGGTTTTATGACCCATGCTTCTACCAAGGGATGGAGCACTGGAGAAAACAGTTCTATCTGGTCTGGTGAGTTAGGGATTCCCCTAAAAAGGGGAGGATTTTCTATCCACTGCCAGGTGTATCCTCTCCAAATTATTTCCCTCAGAACCCATTTGCCTGAGACTATTTGCAGCCAGAGTACAGGACTGAGAGAGAGAAGGGGGGAAGGAGGAAGAGAAGGAAGGGTAGGGATGGGGGCAAGGGTGCTCGGTGACACTGCATTGTCATTTCTTTGCAGGGAGGTGAATCCTTTTTAGAAAGGACCCCCCCATTTGGGTTTGAGGAATTATCCTCCTACCATTTGCATTTTGATCCCTGACTTTTGTTTGGCTGGGATTTTTTTTTAGTTCTGCCTCTTGAAGGAAGATGCCTTGTTGAGGAGAACATAGGTACATAAAATATCCTTGATACCCCATGTATTAATTTGCCTCTGTCATTCCACTGTTTGAGAACCTGTGTAACAGACGGGCTACGCTCCAATAAAGAGTTTAAAGGTGCATTCAAAATGCTGGCTTTTAAATCATCAGATAAGTCCTGATTATATAACCCAGCATACCGTCGTAAAGCAGCTAAAGAAGTCTCATTTCTCAAGACTATATTTGCACATTTAAGCATACCTCTCAAACCATGGTTTGAAACCTAAGTCAAATTAGAAACAATTTCATTCATATAAAATTTTTGCTCTGCAGGTAAGGGTACAGCAAAATCATCCAAACTATAAGCACACTGTAAAATAGATTTCCACATATATCCTTGTTAATTTAACATTCTAAAGGCTAGATTACTAGAAAGAGTCATTCTTTTACCCAGAAGATCTAACTACTTTCCCTCTTTATCAGGAAATGTTGCATTAGATGAAGCCAACGACTTTTTATTTGAGCAGGCAGCTGGAGACACTGCAACTGGATTAGCAGTCAAATAAGAAAAGAGACCTGCGATTTCAGAGGAGACCCTATATCTTCTGTTAGCCTTTTTAGGGACCACTGCAATAGATACTGGTGTCCTGCAGGCAGCTTTTTAAACACATTCCAATGCCAATAAGAGAGGGAGGACAGTCACACAGCTGGGTGTCTCATAGTCTATAAGGTCATACACCCTGCTTATCTCTGGGGTAGTCCCTAAAGCAAAAACATCATTAAATCTAAACAGTCATCTGAGGAAAAGTGAACAGTTCTGTGGACTCAAGCACAGGTTCACCTTCAGAAGAATCAGAGTGATTGGACGAGGCAATCACCATTGTCCTCCCCAGATTTTGAATCATTCTCTGAAATAACAACAATGGATGCTAACCAAGCTAGCACTAGAGTCACCAGCATTAGCTGTCTGCTGAGTACTCAACCAAGGAAACTGCATCAGCCTTATAAACAGCTATATAGTCTGATTGTAAACTGTATGATCACGCTTCTGTTTCTTTTTTGTTGTAAACTTCACTACTAGATAAAATATCTGGGGACAGAACATTACATCTAACAAAGCGTCTCTTAACCCAGACTACTCCTGCATCTAAAGGGCTTTGTTCTCCCATACCTGCACCCAGAACTGGAACAGCCCTGGAGGATGCATCTAATCCCTGTGATATTGTGGCTGAGAAAGCTACACTAGAGGGAAATAGGGCAAAGGTAAATGGTCTGCAGGCTGAGTATCGTCACTGACAACATTACTAATCATAGGCTGAGGCGTATATTTATTTTTTATTTTAGATGCCACTATATTCGATGGAGGATGTACCAGAGTTAGGATCCATCAAGTCAGGGGACAGAACACCAGCCAGAATAATAAACTGACAGTACTATATAATGTATCACAATAAGCACTTAAAGTTTCTACTAATAAGTGTGTCCCCACACAACTAAACTCTGACAAACTGTGCTATTATCACAAAAGACAAACAGTTTGAAATGTGTTCAGAATTATTTTACAACTGACAGAAGTTAAAGAATTTCCAATACACAAAGTCCAAACAGCAGAGTAACCATTCTGCCAAACCTGTGTTTAAAAATTAGCTTCACACTCTTTAACCAGAGGGCCTAAACTCCAATTTAAACTTTATAAAAAATGGCAAAACACACCACTGTATCACTTCAATATAAAACAAAAAAATGGTGAAATCCAAAACTCCAAACTTTAACTTTATTCAACACACTAATACAACTGATATCAGTTGTATTAATGTGTTGAATAAAGTTAAAGTTTGGAGTTTTGGATTTCACTATTTTTTTGTTATCCAATTTAAACTATATTTTATTGCCAGACGGAGTAAAATCTCCACAGTACAGTCAAACAACTAACTTAATTCACAGTAAAATCATGATTTGATATTAAAAACACACAGAGCAGATATATATATATATATATATATATATATATATATATATATATATATATATATATATATATAGTAAACAATGTATAAATGCTGAAATAATACAAGTTCTGCCATTTTTCCTGTCAAAACATGAAAGTAAAGCAGAGCAACAGTAAAGACAGTCCTCTAGTGTCTAACAGCACACATACACACTGCATTTTAGAAAAAAATGCTGAAAGTTTCTTCAAAAACATAAAACAGTAAAATAAATATTTTTAAATAAACATATGCTAGAAACAGAATAACAAATTCAATAATAAAATAACAGACAGGGAGGGGTCCCCAAATGGGGCTTATCTGAGCAATAAGCCAAAAAATTCAGCACTGGATCCTTTTAAGAGTGAGAGGACTTTCTTCTTTGGATGGCAGAACAAGAACACTCACTTCCTATGACAGCTAAAAGCTTCCCTCTCAGGATATGCTCAGCCAATCAGCTGCCACAGGAAGTGAGAGGGAAGGGGTCTGAGATTTTGAAAACTGGCTAGTTCTGGGTTACCTTGGCAGATAACTCAAAATACCACTGAGGTAGTGAGAATGATGAACATTATGGGGCAGATCATACTGGTCAAATGGGAATGGAAATCAAACCAGAAGTAGACAAAAATCAGGCAGCAATTGCATGCGCCAAAAAAATGAAACAAAGAATATAAGGTGAAGAATTATATGAGAAGGCAAGAAATGTGGAAAAGGCACAAAAATAGTTGCAAGTAAAGAAAACTCCTGGAACAACCTCATGTCAATCAGAGTCTGATGCAGGAATGGTTACGGACAGGTTAATTTAAGCTCATGATTGACATGAGGTTGTTCCAGGAGTTTTCTGTACTTGCAACTATATTTATGCCTTTTCCACATTTCTTGCCTTCTCATCTGATCCTTCAGTAGACAGCTTAATGAATTAAAAGCAAGACAAAAGAGCAACGGTGACAAAAAGTCACCCTAAAATATCTCCCTTTGAATTTTTATCCTTTGGATAATAATTTGTCCTTTATTATGACTTAGCTGCAGAGTGGTTTGCCACTGTTTCATGGTTACTGTAATGTAATCAATCAGTGTAAGGCATATCTTTTACATTTATAAGCACTTCTTTATCCATGAATGTAGAATATTATCAAATGCTGTTTTGTAGCCTATTCATGCCATACTTAGATTCTGCCCTTTTTAAAATGCCCCATTATGGCTTTAATAACGAATGGTCTTTTGTTCCATGTGACTTTCTTTCATTATCCTTTTGTTTTATTGCTGTGATTCATTTTTTTTGTAAATGACTATAAACTCTATCAGCATCAGTTCCAGTATGTAGTTTATACTTCGCCAGAAGGCAACTCATTGGTCTATAGTTTTTAGGATACCTTATAGGTTCACTCTTAAGGAAGAATATCATTTTTCCTGCTCTTAACCAGGTTGGTGTCTGTTCCAGGATGTGCATATAAATAGTTCTTACTCACCCCTTTCTGATATTATTGTGATATTATTTTTTATATTGTGAAATTTTCCATATCTGGGTGTCTTTGCCTGTATTTCTCTTCAACTATCTTTGGAGCTGCTTTTTTGTATTGACTAGTTTGGCTTTCTCCTTTGGATAAATATTGCACCTTATTAGATCTCTCTTTCTTTCCCATGTCCATGTCTATTTTTTATATTTTTCAAAAATCTCTAGATATTGTTCTTTATATTTTCTCACTTTCTCAGTCACTTTTTTTTCCAGATGGCCCAAGGTTTCTTGGTCTGTATAACGTTTTTCATTAATCTGTTGTATTAATGAACATAAATGTGAATTTGAAGCTTTTGACAGTTTTTGGTGTACAATTATTTTTCTTTCTTCTAATTTCCCTTATAATCTTCTATCCAGAGATTCTGGGCTTCTTGCATAAAAGTAACAATATATAATTTCTTTGTTATCCTCAATAGCCCACTGTATCATCTTTATGGCTCTTTTTAACCTGTCAGTTTTTGTGTTTTTGTGGACTACTACTTCCTTGTAGAATGAGGGATTTTTGTAAAAACATGCTCTACCTCATGAAGGTACTCACCAAGACTTGAGGATGAATTCAGTTCCAAAAATACTACTCTCCTTCACGTGCTGATTTTATCATGTCTCCATTTGGACCTCTTATCTACTTCCTTTATAGCATTATTAGTGGTTCAACAGGTAGCATCCTCACCTTTGGTGCTGGAAGACCAAAGTGATATGGGTTTTATTCCCACTCTAGATGTCTTGACTACTGATGGATCAGGGCAAGATTGGGGATTACTACACAACTTATTGTGCCATTCTTCAGATGAAATATGTAAACTGAAGTCTGCTTGTGATGGTGGTAACTCAGGAGGATGTAAAAGATTCAAAGGCACCTATCAAAAAGACTAGGGGTCCTTTATTAAAATCCACAATATACAATATATACATTATATATACAAGCTTTTACATCATATTTACAATTATTCATAATCAGCTTACATATTTTCAAAAAAATCAACTTTTTTCTTTTAAACTTTTGATTCCCCCAGTCCATTTTCCACAACCAAAACCTTATTTTCTTTAAAATTTCTAACATTATCAATTTCCCATTAAATTGTATCTCATTCATCCTTGCATGCCAGACCATCTATATCATACAAAACAATTTCCATCTAATCTATCTACATCATTTTGTTTCATTTTCATAATATCCATATTCTATCATGTCCATATTTATACTTTTGACACTTTTCAATCCTTTTATGCTATCTTCTCCACATATCCCTTCCCATAATTGATTTACTCTCTTTCATTGCAGAAAAACATGTTCAGTAGTCTCTATTTTCCCACAATATGTACAAATTATTTATTTTATTTTCTTATATGGCATGTTTGCCTTTACTGGAAGCCTATTTATAGACAGTCTCCACAGGAAATCTACACATTCCACATATCTTTCACATTGTTTCATTCTTGCTTTTATAGCTTTTATTTTCCTTTATCCCAAATGCTTCCAAGGATAAATATAAAATTTTGCATTATATTTTTATACCATTCTTTCCTATTTTCTATTATTTAAATCAATTTTCTATAATAATATTTTCTCCTGATATATCTTCATTTTCATACAAACAATTCCTTTACTTCTTTTAAAACATTTAAGCCTTTCCCGGATTGATTTATGTTTTACTTCTATTATTTTTATTAGTATTTTTTTTTTTTATTCCCGTTAATACTTTATATAAATTCAATGAAGCTATGTGCACAATTGGATTTATTAAAGTCAAACCTCCTTCCTTTTTCATAACATAAATAATTCCTCTTTTAATGGTGGTTTAATCTAGAGTCTCATATAAAAGAAAATAAAACAGATAATTATTTTTCACATTCCACTGGTATCATAAATACACTGGCTATATGGACCATCTTAACTAATATTACTGAATTGAGTAAACATACTTGTTTCTTATATGTAAGCTTAAATGTTCTCCAAAACATACAAACATTCCTTCTTTTATATACCATGTTCTTCCATTGTGTCAATCACTGTTGCTCATTACCAAATCTTATTCCCCAAATTTCTATTTCTTCTTTATTAAACTGAATACCCTCTATCTCAGTTCTTTACTCTTTTCCTCATTAATATTCAGATATAATATTCCTAATTATTTACTGAGTGTTTTAATAGCTTTTCTCATCCATTCTTCATTTTTCATGACTATTGCTAGGTTGTCTGCATAATGAAACATTATTGGGATTTGAATTCCCTCTGTTGTGCAATACCTAGCTTCCTCCAATGCTAAATTTATCTTACTAACAACAGCATTCATAATTAATTCAAATAAAATACTACTTGCTGGACATCCTTGCTTAATACCAATTTTAATTTCCATTTTCTCACTTAACCAGCCATGGACTAGTAGTTTTACTTTATTTCTTTAATATACTGACACCAAAATATTAACTATGTTATTACTTATAATATAGTCTTTTAAAATTTCCCATAGGGCTTCATTCTGCACCTTATCAAATGTTTTACTTACATCCCCTATTCATATTTTTGATTCTGTGTTTCTATTTATTACATCATCTACCAATTATCTTATAATCATTAAAAGCTCTTGGCTTCCTTTTCCTTTTATTACAAAAGCTGTCTCATTCAGCTCCTTATTGCTTACTAATCTTTTTTCTATTAACTTCATAAAATTCTTATAGTCAACAATGTTTAACACTATTGGTCTCAAGTTTTTTTATATCTACCCTTTCTACTTTTTTTCCATATAAATTTCATTGCACCCATATACATTATAGCCTTCCATAATTTTCCCCTTTCTCAAACCACTCATTTAACACCTCTAAAAAATGTTCTTTTTCCAGTCTTGCATATCTCTGCACATTAGATATTCAATTCCATCTAAACCTGTAGCTGTTTCTACATTTACTGTTTTGAACGTTTTTTCTACTTCTATCATTGTAATCTTTTCTTCCATTCTCTTATTATGTTCTTTAATTAATTTTTTAATGTTCCATTTATGTTTCCCTATAGTTTCAAATTTGAAAAAAGTATCCAGACTATGTCTTTTTATTGTCTGCACTATCCCTTTTTGCATATTAACCATATTCCTTCATCCTTCTTTAGTTATCTTAGTATTCTTTTCTTTAACCATTTTTCTCAGATACGGTGCTACTACTTATTTTCTTCCTTGTACAAATATCTTTGTTTAAATAACATTTTTTAATTTTTTTCTTGATAAATTTCATATAATTTTCTTTTCTATAATTATTTCTTTGTTACTTATTATGTCTTAAAATACTTGATTACTAATTTCTTTGCATTTACAACTATCTTGAATTATTTTTCTCCTTTGCCATTCCAATATGTCTTTTTTACATTTTTCTTTTAAACTAATCCACCAACTTGTCTAATCTTTAAAAAAAATCTTCTCATGTCTATATGGTCTAACCATAATTGAAATATTATATTCCTTACATAACCATTAAAATCTGTTTCACTGATTCTTTTCATACCTCTATCTGTTTTACATAGCCTATTTTCTCGTGAATCTCTATCCAAATTGCTACATGGTCTGAGAAACCCATAATTTTCACTCCTTTGTGTAATTTTTTAAACTCTCTGATAATATAAAATAATTAATTTCAGTTTTCAAATTATCCCTTTTGTATATCCAGCATTTGTTTTCCCATAAATATGTTTCCACTTTTAATCAAGTCCAAAATAACCTTTATATCTGTCCCTTCTTTCCTCTTATGTCTTAAACCACAGTTAAAGTCTCCCACTACTATAATTTGCATATTCAAACTGACATAACCAAGCATATTTCTAAACATAATCTCTCTCTGTTTCTGTAAAGTATATGCATAACGTGTGATCACCCTGTACATCTGGTTCTTCCATCTTATATCTACTATTAATATCCTTCCTAATACTACTAATGTGTAATCCAAAATTTCTATGCATTCTTTATATAAAATTGGTATGCCTGAACATTTTCTTCTCCTATATTCCATGTAACCTTACCTTCCCATAACCCATTTACTTGTATTATTTATTCCTCTGTTTTATTCTTATGTCTATCAATATTATGATATCCATATCTAACAATCGACACCATTCCAACATTCCTAATCTTCATTGAACATTCTTTATACTATTCACATTTATGGCTAGGATTCTCACTTTGTGGAGAAATTTCTATTGCTTTTATCCTTTTCCTTTTTTTGTTTCCTCCTATCCCTATATTTTTACATTTGTACTTTCTCTCACTCTCTTCCCAATAGAATTTATTTTACTTTTAACTCATCCATTTATCTTCCCCTTTATCACTTGATTTACTTAATTCTTCTTCTATCTCCACTTTTTTCTTTTTTCCATCATATATTCCTTTATTTCCATCGTTGTATCTTCTTCATTTCTATTTTCTTTTTGTGTCTTCTCTATGTTATCTACTAAAACAAACTCTCTTCTTGGTCTACCTTTGTTTCATGTGTATGATTCTTTTAACATTACAGTCTATCCATGAATGTCCTATTTTTTTTTCAATTTTATATTTCTGCTCACATTTTCTGCTTCGTGACCAACTTTACCACAAATGAAACATTTCTTTTTGTCACAATTATTAATTAAATGGTCATTTTTACCACCAGACACAAAAGACATGTCTTTGGTGGACCTCAGTATTTAACCAGTCCCTTATTCCCCTCCACATTAATTATACTGGGTAAATGTATTATTTTGTCATTTTACATTTGCATTCCCACCCACCCCCAGTCCATAAACCTCTATTGTCATAAATGTTTGCAATTTCCATTACATCTCTACACACAGTTTTAAACAGTCTTTTGAATTGTCACTTTCAACCTCAATACAAAATTGTATGAATATTCTTTTTTTTTCTTTTGGCTTATCTATTAAATGCTTACACAACATGTAAGTTCCAAGGATTTTCATTATTTCTTTGTTCATATTGTTCTAAGCATTTTTCCATAAACTGTGCCTCCTCAAAAAAATGCCACAAAAAAGTATTTTTGCTAATAAAAGTAAATGCTCTCACCTCTCTGAGTTCAATACCCAGTGGTGAAATAATGTTGTCCCATATTACATACCTGTCTAAGTCCTTTTCTATTTTGCTACTTATCCTTACTTGGTTTCTTCTTACGTCTGTTTTCTTCTCTTCTTTCACCTTCTCTTACCGTTTGTGCATACAATTTATTTTCTTCCTTCCTTAGTTCTTGAACTTTTTCTTCTTGTATTCTGTCAATTATTTCACCACAAACACTGCCTTTTTACTTTCCAGTTCACTCTGCTCAATTAGTTCTTTAAAAAAAAAAATCCCGCAACTCCCCCTGACTCGAGGATTGTAACAACACACTCAGGTGTTGTAGAATCTGTTACAAACAAATTTTGTTGAAATAACTTCTCTAAATCCACAAAACCTACTTTTGCTCTTTCTTTTTGCCTTTCACCAACTCTCCTTCTCTTTCTTTTCTCCCCTCTCCATTCTCTTCACTCCGCTTAACCTCTAATTCATTATTTAACATAGTCGACTTGTTTGCCATTCAGTTAACAGCTCCACTCATGTCCAATACCTGAAAACACCTTCTTCTGCCTCCATGTTCGATTTTTGGCTTTCTGCTTCTCTGAGATACCTGCACACCTGGACTGGAAGACAGGAAGTGTAGCAGTGAATTGAGTCCCCATGAGGAGCGAGTAGGGGAAGTTCCACAATGCCCTGGCCAAACTTCCCAGAGTAATATGAATACCACCTAGGTTGTCCTAAAATGAGGTTTGCGCTCTGCACAAATGATTATTTTAGTGTAGTCACATTTCCATGAATTCCTAATCTCCCCAAATACATATATGTGATAATGGGGTTCATTCTAAAATGTACAAGGTGTATTAGACTTCATAAATTTCAAGGAAATGTAGTACATCCTATACAACTGTCTTCACTAATAGATCTACACTTTAATAAACCATGCTTCTTTCCCATAGTGCAAAAGAAAATTATCAGAAAACATGCTTAATGTTTGCTGTGTTGACCTTGTACCAGTACTTCTTATGTCTCCAGTGGCGGCTAATGACTTCAAATCAAAGGGAGGTTGCAGGAGACAGTTGATTGGGTGGGGCCAACAGGAAGGGGTGTGGCAATCAGAAAGGGGTGGGGCTATGCTAACAACCGCAAAAACTGGGACTTTAATTAAATATGCTGCCCTGGGTGCCAAACCATCATTATGATAGTCCAATCAAAACAAAATGAAGTGCAGAAGAAAAAAAATATTTCAATGCATTGGCTACATGCCAGCTTTCTTAATATCCAGATGGAAACAAAAAGGTTGTGAGGCATGAAAAAATAAATTACTTTTTAAATACATTACTGAAATGCCAGTCAAAGTAAAGTATAAAAAGCAAGCAGCACTCAACTCAAACCACTTCTTCTTGCACTCTTCTAATTATAATTTATATTCAGATTTATAAAAGTACCAAGTAACATACAGAAAGTAGCAATCTCTGTGATGTGATATCCCCACTTGTAAAAATGTTTCTTATCCAAAAAAGACCTGCTCCCTGACAACAACTATCTACTTGTTTAATGGGGAAAACATGATCAAGGTAAAAAATGAACAGCAAACAAAAAACAAACTCAAGATAAATTGCTTAAAGAATTACTGCACAGGTTATGGACCACACATGATAGATTGGCATTCTGTTTAGTTTATGGGTAAAGCCTGCAAAGATGACTGCAAGTTTTCAACAAATGTAATGAGCTTCTGAAAATACTGTAATCCTGTCCGTTATTACAAATACTGTCATATGCATTTCAATACCTAAGGCGTATACGCTATCTAGTTATGTAACTATTCTCTGCATGGCAACAACAAAAGCCTTTCAATGTTGGTAACTCTTTAACAGTATGCTTACTAAAGCTTACTTGCATCTTACAATCTCAGACAAGCTCACCTGGTGGTCATTAAAGCATTGCTACTTAAACACGGAGCAACAGGTACTGCAACAATATGCATTTTCTGAATAAGAAGAAGCACAAATCAACAGTATAAAAATATGACAGAAATCCAGAACATTCTGCAAAATCAAGGACAGATGAAAAGCCACTGTAGTACTTGTATCTACCTTGGGTGGGGGAATACTCTGCACACTTACACAGCATAACTGCTCCTTGCCTTGCTTGGACACATCCAGAGTCACTACAATGTCACTGGCTGACAGTGATGGCCCTGACATATTTGTCATACCTCTCAATCTCAGAGCAAGAAATCTGAACAAAACTATAAATAGAGGTGGGAGAAAGGCCCAAAAATAAGGACAATTTTTAAATATTCCTCTTATAAACTTAGAAAGATAATAGAATAGTAGGTCTTGCATTAATATGAATTTTCTAAAGGGTATGAAATCTGAAACTCAAACGTCTGTCATTATTTTCCAACTTCAGTCTTTAATGATTTGCCAATAATTTGCCAGGAAACCACAATTTTATGAAAAACTGACCAAAACTGCAATGAAAAAATATAAAATAGCCACACAATACAGCTGGGAACCTGTCAAAGAAGGGACACTTTTTTAATATTAGTACTGTTAACTTGAGCAGCTGACAAAATAAGAGAATCTACATGCATTTCTGAAATTAAAAGTAATGTATAACTCTGATCATTACAATTGTTTGATAATTGCAAACCCTCCACGTTTTCTTCCAAATTTGCCATTTTGCAGAGGGATTATTAGGGGGAGAGCAACATTTTGAGCCAAAATCAGGACATTTGAGAGGTTTGGATATACCTAATTCTATGAAGTGATTTATTTGCACATACATCTCAACCTCTTAATGCAGGAAATCTGGACAAGGCCAAATATATTGGGGGAACATACAAACAGTACTAAAAATTGCTCTGGTACAAACAGTTGATAAAATAACAGGTCTTGTTTTAGCATGAATTTTTCTGAAGGGTATGAATTCTAAAATGTCAGTCATTATTTAGTGACTTCATTTCTAAATGATTTGCCAGAAAACCACACATTTTATGAGGAACAAACCAAAAATAAGAAGCAAAAATCTATTCATTCTGCAAAAATCTGGACAGTTGAGAGGTATAGTTCAGCCGGGGCTGTCTTTGAGTTTGCTGCCCTTCCCCCTCACAAAATCATGGTCGAATGGGGCCTCCCCCTGCAGCCAAGCCAATGTCACATTACTTGGCTATTTCACCCTATTTACCATAAACACTGTAATGTGCATACTGTTTTACTTCTTATGATGATTTGACTTTCATTTAAAAAGTTTTATTTTACATTTTACAGCACAAACACTAATAGACATATGCTAAACAAAGCAATGCAGTCTCACAATGAAAATAGACTTAGTATTAAAACTTCTCTGCCCTTGAAACTCACATTCATTGAAACAGCATTGAAACTCACATTCAAAGAAATACATCTGGCCAGTGGCTAATGAAGATTAACTCTGGGCTGTTTTCAAATCACAGGCCCTTGCACACAAAACATACATGTGTTCTTTGATACACCTTCCTGATTGTATTAAATTATATTCCTTGTATAATACAGTTCAATTGTTAGATGGCATTTTAAAGTTGTTTTGAACATTTTTCCAGTAAACAATGAAACAAAATGCATGTACCCGTAATGACAAAACTGCCCAATTCAGAAGATTTCCATCATAAAAGTCTACTCAAATGTCTACAGTTCACCAGTATCAGTAAATATGCACAATCTCTGCAGAAGTAAAAGTCATCTAAATAATTCCACATTAAAGAGGTCTGTAACTAATGAAGAGGTCACTGCTACCAAACAACTTTATATCTTTGTTTCATCTACAAATATAGTGCCTGTTGCCCTTGAGGAATAAATTGCCTATGTTACATTAAAAAAATGATAAGCTAGTAATATTGCAATAGGGTTAGCATTGCTGCCTCACAGCATGCTGCAGGTGGATTGAACACTCTAAATTGAGAAGAAGAAGAAGAAGTAATATTGCAATAGGGAATGGATGGTAAACTGATAACAGGTTCATAGTTGCTAGGTATCTCCACCAAAGAAGACATTCTCAGGACTGCAGCATCCACCTCCTTTAAATGTACAACACAGTATAGTATCAGCAATGCATCTATATATTGTGGGAGTAGAACCCACAACCCTCTGCATCAAAAGCAAGTACACTACCTGTTGTGCTATTAACAATGCAAGCAAACTAAGCATAAGCAGTACTAAATTTCTCTTCCCCTGAAGCTCTCGGCTCCTTGTAAAATCCACTCAACACTCAACTGTATCTATCAACTTTGCAGCACAAGAAACCTTTAAAAAGCCAACATGGATTTTTTGGGGAGGGGGACAAAAGCCCAAAAACTAGGGACACATTTTAAATATTGCTTGTATAATGTTAGAAAGTTGCTAGAATAAAATGCTGTGTTACCACCATACATTTCACTGCCAAGTATTGAACCAAACACCCTGTGCACTACAGTCAGAGCAACATACCATCATGCCATATCAGCTGTTTCTTGAAAGACAGGTAGACTGAAACTTAAATGGCTATGATTTAGTGAATTCAGTTCTCACCATAGCTCTCAACCTCTTAGCACAAAACACTTAGACAAAGCCAACAATGGGGAATACAGCCCCCAAAATGAGGACAAATTTCAAATATTGATCTAATAAACAGAAAATTGATAGAATAAAAGGTTTTGTGTTACCATGTACTTTCTGAAGAATATGAAGTCTGAAATTCAAATGCCTCGCACACACATGCGCGCGCGTGTGCGCACACACACACACACACACACACACACACACACACACACACACACACACACACACACCCCAGTAAATTCCTTCAAAATCCCAGCCCTGATACAGTCTGAATTTCAAATTCCCATGAAAGCAAGCTATCCAGTACAATGCTTCCCGTGAGAACAAGCTACTCAGCCTGCAGACATTGCAGTTAGATCCCCTTCCAGTCTATGCAGTTGTAACTGCATAGACATCTGGGATCTCTGTAGTCGGATGCTGTCTTTCTAATCCAGGCTGGTTTACCAGAAGTCCAGATTCTTGTACGCTTGCGAGTTCTGGGAACGCCGAATACACATGCAAGGAGTTCCGGGACACGCTTTCGTTTTTTTATATTCCATTTTCTCTTTATTTATTTCATTTTTTCTTTCCTTTACAGCTGTGGGGGCTGCAGTCCTGCAGTCCAATAGCACGAGCTGCCCCTGCATGTCTCCATTAGTAGAACATGGAGCTTTATGCCAAGACCATTACTAAATATACAATACGAGGGGCATTGACAGTTCACTTTCCAAATTGATGTGATACAGTATCTTTTTGGGAGGTTGATAGCTTACTCTTCTCCCCCATATATTTGCCAGAAATACTAGTTCTTAAGTAATAATAATAATAATAATAATAATAATAATAATAATAATAAAAAAGTGGTCCCACATGAGTGCAGACTGCCTTGACATTTGACTTCTTTCTCCCAGAGATAGACTTCTCAACATCAGGGTAGCTATTGTTCCTGTAGTAACTGTCTTCATGCTTTTAGATTATCTGAGCTTTCAGAGAATAACTAAATTAGTTTCCTTAAGTTGCCTCTAATAAACTGAAGTATTTCTTATTTAATTTTCAGTATTGTCTTGCAGTCTGTGTATCCCTGCTGTCTGGATGTATTTAATACTTAATGTATTTTTTGTAAACCTCAGTCCATAATTCATTGCCACAGATAGTTTTCTGCCTTCTTTATTAGATGATACGTGCTTAGGAATATCCTTTTCTCATTATTCAGTTCTAAATCTTACTGCTGTGAATGTTTCTGGTTTTATAGCATCCTGTCAGCTTGGCATGTTATCCACTAGGTTAGATTTACATGGAAACTTTAAAGGCTGGCTTAATAATGCAAAAGGAAGCAAGAACAGACAGCTGCCCTCGTCTTTAAAGGAGATGTTTAAGCATTAGCTGGGCAAGCCTTTAAAAGTACAATATAGCTCTGTGTGTGTTTGCGTGTGTGTGTGGGGGAGTACTTGTCTCTACACACCTGTGTGTGTGTGTGTGTGTGTGTGTGTGTGTGTGTGTGTGTGTGTGTGTGTGTGTGTGTGTGTGTGCATGTGTGTTTGTCTGTCTGTCTGTCTGTACATACATACACACACACATATATATATATATATATATATAGAGAGAGAGAGAGAGAGAGAGAGATGATATGTATGCATGTATACATTATATGTATGTATAATATTGTAGTATACAACGCATAATGGTACACTGTTTAGATCAAGTTCAATTTACTAAAAGTGAAGAAATAAAATCTGTAGTTCACTTCCAGCTTAAACAAAATCAGTATATTTTTGCTCAATACAATTTGTGCTTACTCACAGCTCAATTTAAAGTCTTTCAAAGAAATATCAGTTTCTGACAGACCACAACCTTGTTAATGCAACTTAGCTAAGGCTGTCTTGCAACTCTCAGTACATCCACATGCAGATCCTTTGTACTCCTTGAGTGTCCTCGTTAGGCTCCTGGTATTCTTGGAATAGATCCATAGGTAGATTCCTGGTACTCCACAGCTCTTCCTGGCCAAGGTTCCTCAACTGTATCTACTCTTGCCAGGCTCCATGGTACAAAGACATGGAGTTCTGAGTGAGACCCATGTGATTGGGGTTTGATTAGTGACCCTGGCACTAGAGGAGCCAGGCAGGGTGTGGAATTAGTCTGTGTAACCAGCTCAATTCTCCTGGGGTGTGGCAAGGGATGTGCACACTTGGGAGCACACAGACTGGTGCAATTTCCCTTGTGGAAAGCACCAATCAGGCCCTTTTCAGAAATGATGAGATACCCTCCATGGTCAGCCTACTGCTTGTCACCATCCCAGTGCTCTGTCAAGTGCATGCAGGGATAGAACCATCCAGTAAAAATCTAAAATCACAGCTAATGGCTTTCGAAATTATGACCCCTCCAAATGTTCCTCAGCCAGTGATGGGGAACAAATGGGCCAACTAACCAGAAGGGTGGCTGATGATCGACTGAAAGCAAGATAAAAAAAAAAAAAAAAAAAAGGAAAAAAGATGTCTCCATTGTTGTCACAAAAATTCCACTCAAGGAGAGGTAAATGTCTCTGAGCTTATGGGCTGCTAGACCTCATTTTAACAAAAACCTTACAAGTGTTCCTCATTACCTGTACTTCTACATGCTTTTGCTACCATATTATACCAATTATTTGTGCAACAATCATTTTTAGTGTAACATATACAATGTACATTACATTAAAACAGCATTCCTGGCCTAATAAACAGCCACTATGCCAGAGTATGTATGTATGTACATAAATTCCTGATCATTCTTTCTTAAGTTAGTTGAGAAATCAAGAACTTGGTAACCTTGATGGGGCATAAAAAATCCTAAATTATATGGAATATCTTTTTAAATTGTTCACCTTACTTCACTAATTATTATAAAGAAGCAAACAGTATACACATTTTCACACACTCTGGTAACTGCACTGATTTTTTTATCTGATGTACAGGCTGAACAGGAACAAGAGGGTGTTTTTATATGGAAGGATTAATATATGAAATTATTCTAGACATCTTTCTTTGGGGAGGGTTGCTATAGCAGTAACTCCTAGCACATTGGCATCATACACATCCACAAATCTGCAATCATCTGGCTATTATTTTTTTTCTAAACATGTAGATTCCCTGTTGTATTAATCAGTGCTGGTCTCATACCTAAAATTATAGTGACATCAGGTAGTGTTTCTTTCATATAAAAAATTTGGCATGCACCAACATCAGGTCTTCTCTCAGCTTCAAAATTAATTGCCACATGACTATGATTCTATCAAGGGTGTGTGTAACCAGGCATACTCACTGCCACAGGCATATGCTACACTGAATATACTTTTTTCTAAATATCTCCTAGCCCAGAACAACTAGAAATGGATAAACTAATGCCTGTGACATAGAGATGTGTAAAATATATTTACAGATATAAATACTCTAAACAGCCTGCTCATGGTTGTAACGACATTAGAAAATGATGTGTACATTTTCCAAGCATACAGGGCAACAATTGAAGAGCTGTATCACACATATAAGTATATGCAAAGTTTTATTAAAGTTTGTATGTGTTTTAAGGGAGATTCTGCAAATTAGACAGATGTACCACATAAGCCAGCATTGTGAGTGCATCACTTTTTTAAGGATTGCATCTACGACCTTTTATTCATTTTTTTTTAAACACAAAATGTCACTTAAGACAAAGGCACACATATATTAATAGAAAAGAAAGCAAACTATATTAACATTTTTCCATTTATGCACATTATGCATTACATGTTCTCTTTCTTTATAACAACTGTCTTTCAGTCCAACATTATATAAATCATTCACTTCCTGCCTTCCCTTAAACCTCCTCCTCCTGAACATTATTCTGCATGTATTGCTGTTCTCAAAAATTCCATTTAGTTCTATGTTTTCTGCGCCTTCCCTTTTCTAAAGCTCCCTCTTCCAGTTCTTTTATCTCTGTTATACTATTCACTGCTGTAAATCAGTGTGCATATTGTACCTAGTCAGTAACTGTAGCCTGAGAACACATGCATGTAAGTTACTGAGCACATACAGATCACCGCCATTTTGTATAGTCAGTCAGTGTGAGCGCTAGCTTGAATGGAGATGCACATGCGAGTGTGTTAGAAGTAATGAGTCAGTCAGCAAGCATATGAAGTTCGAAGTATATGTTCCAGTTATAGCTCCTGATGTGTTTATTTATAACAAATGACTTGAACTAATCCTGTACCCCACTGTCTCATTTGAATACATGAGATATACGACAACTACTTCAGATAAATTTGGTTTCGATTTTGATTTCCATTTTCTAGTAATTGTTTTTTAGTAGCTAACAGAAATAAACTTAATAAGGCCTTACTATGATTAGGCAATGCAGATCCTGTTTCCCATCCCAAAGGAATAATTTCCTTAGTTACAGCCAATTGCTCCAGCAATAATTCTTACAGAGTACACTGTAGGGATTTTTTTAAATCTGCCAGCTCATTACACTCCCAAAAAACATGTTCCCAGTTACCTCTCTCCAACCATCTCTACTCCAATGTTTACTATCTACCGAAGGAAAAAATAATTGAAATCTGCTTAGTGTATAAAAATACTCTGCAAACATTTCCAAGCAAAAATCTTAATACTTCTGGATGTTGTTGCATACTTCAGAGCCATACATATGTTCTCCCATTGTTCCCTTGTAAATGGCTTTTCCGGTCTCTCTTTCCAATCTTTTCTAACCTACTCTGATTGATTCGTAAGGTTATCATGCAATATTGTATATGCCCTACTAATTTTCCCCTTATTTAACAGCCGCTTCTGTTCTAACATTGACTAAAAACTCCACCAGAGCAGGTCTTTCTCTTAGGACTCCCCTATCCATTTCTCTTTGCCTATACTCTGATACCAGTCCCTGAAAGGGAGGATAATATCTAGCTAGCTTCCAGTCCAAACTTCTTCTTGACCTCATCCCACTCTATTATCTTTCTTTCTATCATCATTTCCTCCCAGTTCCTTGGATCCGCTGCCAGCTTTCTCAAGTAGATTCCAGTCCCTTATTGCCTGTTTTCTATACCCCTACTTGCAGTCATCCCAATTGTCAAAATCTTCTTTCTTCATTCACGTACTAGCTTGGTTCTTAGAATACTTTCTGCAGCTTTATGAATATAATAGTCTGTATGGTGGTTATTTTTCTTCTTAAGGATCTGCATCTAAAATATAATTTTCTCCTTATTTCTTCAACTCCTCTTAGCTTCATCATCATCCTTTTCCACTTTGAATTATAACCTTCTGCTTGTGTTGCGTTTATGACCCTTAACTGTAATACAGCTAACGCAACTTTCTTCCAAGATGCTGGTATCTCCTCTCCTTTTAAAATAGTATTAAATAAAATCTTCCAGATCTTTATTACTTTCTTCCCTCCAAACTTCCGCAGGAATACCATCTGATCCTGGAGATTTTCCTGCAGATTGATTATATATATATCACTCTTTTTATCTCGTCTCCTCCTATTTTAATGATTAGTTTTTCAGCCTCATCTTCCTCTAATCTTGGCATAATTAAGTCTTCCATAAGTATTTCCTTTTGTGCTCTTTCTTGGTTTCCACATTCCTCTGCTTTATACAAATTTTCATAAAATTTCCAAAACAGCTCTAATACCTCTGTAGGACCACTGGTTATTTTTCTTGTCATAGACTCCTTAACTATGACAACCCTTTCTACTTTCTGTCACCTAAGTCATTGTGCTAAAAGTTTTGTGCTCTGGAGTTGTTATCAGAAATAGTTGCTTCACAATAATCTTTCTGAACTTATATATCTTATCCAAACATTCCCTTATTTTCTGTTTAGCATTCTGCAGTTATTCCTTTTCCTGTTGTGTGAGATTCCCCTTAGTCTGCAATACTTTAACCTTTACCAGCTCCTCTAAATAATTCCTATTACTTGTTAGCAATATCTCTTTTTCTTTTATTTCAACCCCATTTTTAAACTCCATTTTCATTTTATCCAAATCACTAGCTATCCTTTCTGAAGAAATTTCTATTTTCCCTGATAACTATTGAGCAATTTCTACTATCCATTCCTTAAATTTCTTTCTTTTGAACAGGTAGGTGGGGAAGTGCCAGTGTCTCATCTTTATCTTTACTTCATTATCCTGCATTTTTATCCTACCTTTTATGATGATCTGAAATAGTTACTGGATGTGTGTCGAAGCTTTCAACTAAATGCACATCCTTCTGTGAAATGTAATTTCAATCCAGTCTAGCCCAGTTATTGTACCTTGAGGAATCATATGTAATTTCTTTCCCAGTTCTTACTACCGAATTCATGAATTTCAAACCAAATATTTTCATAAATTTCTCCAGAAATCTACCTTCTTTTGTTATATTTTCCCTTCTAGGTACCTTGAAACATTCTTGCTGTTGCAAATCAAGTCCGAGTCCCCTCCTACGAGTAATATTCTCTGTTGAAAGCTGAACCCTTCCTAATTTTGATCATGTATATACTTTCATGTGCACATTTACTATACTGAGTCAGAAATACGTTTATTTCACACTAGAAGGATTGTCATTTATGCTTTGCATTTTCAGTTGTTTAAGATGTTTCTGTCTTTTTACATGTTCAACAAAGTAGCTTTGACAGCATCATTATTTTTATAACCCTTACAAAATAAACTTCTCTATTGATAAAATAGTTTCATCAAAGTCTTCCACAAGGAATTAATGTCTGAAATCTGACTCTGAAAAATATTAATTTTATTTTTTAGACTTCACAGAAACATTACCATCTTCACTTGCATTTCTTCAGTGTTTTTCTACTTCAGATGTCTTCACTACAACCACCAATGGCTTTGAAGCTTCATGCAGTAAGAGCTCTTACCCATGGGCTGCAGCCCCAGTGAAAGACATTCAACAGGAGTAAGGCAGCCCGGTTCAATCACACACATCCAGAAGGGTGAAGAGAGGCAATTATCGTAACACTAGCATCTATTTTGATCAAATTAGATGGTGTGAATAACAGCATAGAAAAGTAATGAAATATTGAGAAGCTGGCAGAGGGTAGAACATAAAGCGAAATCTAAAAATGAGCAAGATGAAGATGGAGAATGAAGGATAACATTTTTTTCCATTTTATATATATATATATATATATATATATATATATATATATATATATATATACATACACACACACATGCATGCCTGTGTGTGTGTGTGTGTGTGTGTGTGTGTGTGTGTGTGTGTGTGTGTGTGTGTGTGTGTGTGTGTGTGTGTGTGTGTGTGAAGAGAAAGTAAGTTGAGAGTTGAGGAAGGAAGGCGGCAAACAAAAGGGGGGGTAAAAGGGGCAAACAAACATAGATGACAGACAGAACTGACAGAGAAGTGATAACACTCTGACGGAGGAAGAGAAAAATGGAAAAGGAGACATCAGTTAAACAGAGGGAGGACAATGGTGATTAAAGGACTGCACAACAAACAAGGCCAGGCATGGACACAAAAGGGGGGGGATAGGCCATGTTGGGAGATAACTAGATAAAGGGAGTAATACCATCCTGCCTGCTGTGTCCCCAGTGGAAGATCAGATCACACCCTGGGCACCAACGCCACTGGGGCCTGACTCTGGAAACTTGTTCAGGGAATGCCTGAGGTGTTGGTCTATGAAAGTCAGTCGGCCGGGGCAGGGCCGCAGGTGGTGCTGTGGCTGTGGTTGCATAAAAAATAAATAAATGGAAAGAAACAACAAGATAAAAAAAGTAATAAAGAGTAATAAAGAACAGTGACAGAGGGGGATAGAGGAGAGAAAGACAGCCTCCCAGGCTATGGCTAGCCATAAGACATTTTTTTAATTATCTACTCAACCTTAAAGGAAACATCCAACAGTGTGCTGAAATAATAGTAAATGGAACTTCCTGTACCAAACCTGGAAATATTACAAATTTGCTGACTGACAACTTTAGCTCCAGTTTCACCCACCATCACTCCCAGTTCCCCCCAGGAAATACCCTCTACCATTTCTCCCCCAGCTGTCACTAAAGAACTGCACTCTCCAGAGCTAAAAACACTGCATTACTGGGTCCTGATAATATGCCAGGATGCTTCTTAAATAAACTGAAACATAACCTGTTACACCCACTAGAATCTCTATTCAACCACAACCTCCAAACAGGCTTCATCCCTAGGGAATGAAGGACTACAATGGTTATCCCTCTACACAAAGGTGAACCATCAACAGACTCAGGAAACTACAGACCCATTAATTTGACTAGTCTATATGCAAGGCCATGCAATGAATTATTGTGGACCTGATAAACAAAGACACAGGAAATCTTAATACACTGGACCCATCCTAGTTCGGTTTCCTCAATGGCAGGTCATAACAACAAAACTTGGTGGACTGCTTCAAGAAAGTAACTAGTGCCATGGAAGAGGGCAAAATAGTACATACTGCATACCTTGACCTGGCAAAAGGCATTTAACACAATACCTCATTCTGGTATTATAGTAAAAATGCAGGCATAATTCCCAATGTCACCGAATACATAGCCAAATGGCTCACAGGTAGGACACATGAAGTTAAGGTGAGGAACTTCACCTCCAGCCAGAGGCCTATTACTAGTGGTGTCCCACAAGGCTTGGTACTGGGACCTCTTCTGTTTGGAACATACTTCTCTGAGGATAAGGCAAATGTAGATGGCCTTTGGCAGACCAAATTTGCTGATGACTGCATGCTGGGTGCAATCACTGAATCCCCCCAAGATGTAGATACCCTCTAGTAGGGTCTGACATACACAAATAATTGGTGCCAGAATAATGGCCTAAAACTCAAGAGTAAACCCAGTGGTTAGGGTTCTTAGGAACTCAGGTTGGCAGTAACCTGCAATTTGTTTTGTGTTTGTGTGTGTGTGTGTGTGTGTGTGTGTGTGTGTGTGTGTGTGTGTGTGTGTGTGTGTGTGTGTGTGTGTGTGTGTGTGTGTGTGTGTGTGTGTGTGTGTGTGTGTGTGTGTGTATGTGTGTGTGTGTGTGTGTATATATATATATATATAGATATATAGATATATATAGATATATATACACACACATACACACACATGCATATATATATTTTTTTAAACACATTCCTTGACTTAGCACTTGTGACATATTCAAACTTACATTTATGTAAACGTAATCAAACCATATTAACAAGTTCACATGTATAAACATTATACATCACACATACTGTTATATATCATACAGTCTAAACAAAATTGATAAATTGTTCAGTTCCTTCTATCTCTTAAATTTCATTCTTCTTCCAAAACCTTTTTTCTGCATGTATTGTCCCCACAATTTCCATTTGTTTCTGTATAATTTACTCCTATCCTTTTCTAAAGATACCACATCCTGTTTCTTTTTCTCTGTTACAATATTCGCCACAAAGTATAATTGGTTTAGATTTTGATTTCCATTTTCCAGTAACTGTTTTTATTTTTGGCAGCCACCAAAATTAAACTTAACAAGGCCTTACTATGTCTAGGTAATTCCTTATTTGCACTAATTCTCTTAGGTTCCTGACAGAGCCTGTTTTCAGCAGAGGCCCGGGGAGAAACGCTCCAGTAACAAGGCCTTACTATGTCTAGGTAATTCAGATACTGTGTTCCAGCATAGAAAATCATATGCTCCCAGGTACCTCCTTCTTCCCTGTACATTATGAAAACATATGCTCCCAGGTACCTCCTTCTGTCAACTGTACATTATGAAAACATATGCTCCCAGGTACCTCCTTCTTCCCTGTACATTATGAAAACATATGCTCCCAGGTACCTCCTTCTTCCCTATCACACCTCCAACATTTGCCATCTACCGAAAGAAAATTTCTTTGGAGTCACTTTGGGGTATAAAAGTATCTATGCAAACACTTCAAGGCAAAAATCCTAAATCTTCTAGCTTTTCTTGCATATTTGGGACCCATAAATACATATGTCCTCATTGACTCTTTGTGAACTGCACGTCTTATCTCTCTTCCCAATTTTTTTGACATCTTCTTTCTGATTCCTATAGTTATCGTGGAAAATTTTATATGCTCTAATTATCCCTTTTTGTTAACAGCAGCTTCTGTTCTAGATTCAATTAAAAACCCAATCAGTGGAGATCTTTCATTTATGATTCTCTTATCCCTTTCTTTTTGTCTATACTCTGATATCAATCTCTGATAGGAAAGGCAATCACTAGTCTGAAATCCAAATGTCTTCTTGGTGTCTTTCAATTCTATTACCTTTGCCTCTCTAGTTATTTGTTCCCAATACCTCTGTTTCTTTGCTAGCTTCCTCCAGTAAATTCCAGGCTGTCTTGCATATTCTCTGTACCCCAATTGCAGTCATCTTTGTTGGCAAAATCTTCTTTCTCCATTCCTGTGTTGGCTTAGTTCTTAGAATACTTTCTGCTCCTTTATGAATATAATATTCTGTACGACTGTTGTTATTCTACTTAAGGATGTGCATCCAAAATCCCACTCTCTCCTTATTTCTTGAATTTCCCTTTCCACTTTGAATTATAGCGTTCTGTTTGTGTTATGTATAACAGCCTTAACTGTGTAGTTCTCAGGTATCCCTTCAAATCAGGTAATCCTAAACCTTCTTGTTGTATTGGGAGAATCAACTCAAAACTGTCTCAGAATGTTCCACAACACTTGAGATGACCCTTTCCGGTTCCATCAGGTACAAAATAATATAATCTGCAAATAAAAAACAACTTTTCTTGAACACCATACCAATTATATCCTTGAATTCTGAGTCCCTTATTTTCTTTGCTCTTGGTTCTAAATGCAACACAAATAACAAAGGGGAAAGAGGACACAGCTTATCAGAGAGAAACTCTCCCACTTTGATTTTTGTCTCTGGTCCCTCATATATCCTTCTAATTAACCTTATTATTGTATCAGGAAATCCAAATCCTTCCATTGCCTTACTTATAAAATTCCAGCTTACTCTGTCAAATGCTTTCTCTGCATCATCATGTGTCCATGATAGTGAGAAAGTCTTTCTACGTGGTGCAACTTAGAAGTAAGGGCATGATGGCATCCAAATCTAAAGAGATCATAGTCCCACTATACTCAGCCTTCATTAGACCAATAATCAAGTACAATGCACCCTTCTGCATGAACCTGTCCAGGTATTTGCAACATCTGGAAAGGTCACAAATGTTCCTCACTAAAAGAATGCAGGGTGTAAATAATATGTTCTGTGTAGACAGCCTCAAAGCCCTGTCCCTGTAGTTGGTTTCCTATAGACTGCTGAGGGCTGATTTATGCCTAGCCTACAAGGCATTCTCCGATCCAGCCCTGATAGAGCTGCTACACATTCACAAAACAAACAGTACTAGAAATACCCAATCTAAGGATCTAAACCTTGTCTGTGACATAAACAAAACATGTTGGGGGGACGGGTATGTGTCTCGGAGATTATACCTTCTTAGAACAGACTTCCCTTCCATGTGAAACGGAGCTCTTCCCTAAGCATATTCAAATGCAGCTTGGACCAGTGGATGGGAAATCACAAATTCAACCCTGGCTTGTTGCCTGTGGCTCTTAGGGATGGGACAGTTTGTAGATGTCCTAAGGCACAGGCATATACTAAAGCCATTCTAGCTTGTGAGCACTGATAACTGGGAAATTGGGGCATGAATGGCTAGGCTTAAAAGGTTCAAGGGCCATTACTTGGTAACCTCATATGATCCTATGATACTATAAAAGCAACAGTGCAATTATAGCCAAAAACATATATATAACCATCAAGGTGTAATTATAGAATCAAAGGAAATGCAAGGCATCTGGTCTGAGTGGCCATTTATGCCTTGCCAATACCCACCCTTAGATCTTTTAAGGAGTGATGGGCCACTCATGCCAGAGGTGCATTTGTGAATACCCATCCAATTGTTTTAATTCCTTTTTAAAGGAAGATAGTGCATCACATTGCTTGATCAGGAGTTGAAGTTTGTTCCAGAGAAAAGCTAGTCATCGTGTCATGAATCTGTCTCTCCACAGTGATTTGTTTATCTGCTGAAGCAGAATCAGATCTCTGGTTACTAGATTTAGAGATATAAGAGGTCTTGGGCTGCTAAATCCCTAATGTCCCAAAAAGCAAGGCATAGATCATTCCTAAGGGGTCTATAGGACACTGAATACAGGGATAGAGGCTCCAGCCTCCTGCAACTCAGTTTCTTTAGGCTCATGATCTATTTTGTTAGGAACCTTTGGGATTTCCCCAACTGTCTTACGTGACTAGTAAGATAAATCCCAAAAGGGGGACCTGATCAGTGTAAATATAGAGAAGTAAAGACTACTTTGGATCTAGGGGAGTTATCCTTTGCAATCAGCTGTACCAAACAGAAGGATTGCCCAACCACTGTTGCAACATGATGACCTATGAAGAGGGAATTATCAATCCATGTTCCAAGGTTTCTCACAACATCTTCATTTGAAGTGAGTTGTTATCTATACTATAAGCTGGGTTGAGGGATTGTTTACCAAATGTGACAAAATTGCACTTTACAGCATTTACTTTTACCCCTTTTCCTCTGCACTAGTTATTAAAGTGTAAGAAGACATAAGAATCAATGGCACATCAAGAACTCTAACAGGGGATTACCTTATACAAACATGCAGATAATTACACTTTGACAACCTAAACCCTACCTCCTCTGTAATGTGTAGTATGTGTCGGACACATATGGTAAAAAAGCACCTGGTGTGGGATTTCACCCCAAGACATAGTGGTTATAAGCCATTAAAGGCAAGCGGGCTACCTGTTAAGCCACATTTCAGCAGTACTGCAAGCTATTAGTATGCAGACACTTATAATCCCTGTGAAGTCAAAGGTCTTCCACACACTGAAAGGTGTGTTCCTATTCATATATATATATATATATATATATATATATATATATATATATATATATATATATATATATTCATATAGTCACTCCCCAAATCTCACAAGAATGCAGCATGACTGTGATACATAGCAATGTAAAACTAAAGTTGACAGTATCCCACATATCTTTGATTCCTTGGAGGTGGAATTCCCGCAGTACTAACATCCAGAGGGCAATGCTGTGTAATTTACTGTGTAGAGAATTAGAATCCAAGTATCATGGTCCTGAATCTTCAGTATAGCAAGTGATTTTGCTATTGAACTATCCTAGTAGCACTGCAGTAATGCAACTTCAAGGACGTACAAATTACATGCAGCAGAAATACCTCATAATGGTTAACCTGCAGACCAATGACAGAGATACAACAACAACTCTGTGGGGTAGGTGTAATCAATGAACCATAGTCATGCTACCTGATGTGTGACAATGACATGGGAGGACAAGAGGGCCATGAACACACACAGATATCTTCTGGAAAATATACATACGTATACATATCATATTTGTAAAGAATGGTTTTATATTGATACAGCTATAAATATAACTATATACATAGATATAGCTATAACTGTGTGTGTGTGTGTGTGTGTGTGTGTGTGTGTGTGTGTGTGTGTGTGTGTGTGTGTGTGTGTGTGTGTGTGTGTGCATTGTATATTGGCATATGAATGTATCTTTCTCTCTCTCTCTCTCTCTATATATATATATATATATATATATATATATATATATATATCCACATGTAAAAACATGTGCAGTAGTATATGTCTCATGTTTTGGTAACATCCACATATATGAATCTTTTATATTTATTTTTATTTAATTCCTTTATACAAAAACAAACAAATATATACTCACCCCTGCACGTACAGATCTACTGTATTCATGCAGAGTATTGCTTCCTATTCTCTGCAATGTTAATGTAGTAGCTCCCTAAAGCTTACAAGAATGCAACATACCTGTGATAGCTGAGAAGGGAAAAAATCATTACTGTACTGCACTCTCAAGTGCAAAGGTCTTGTACATGTGACATTAAAAAAAAAACTAAATGTACTTACAGTACACCTCAGGTGCATTCTCATTGACCTCTGAAATGGATTCTCATTATATCACTGCAATGATCCCTGTACTTCTCACCAGTTCTTGAAATGCTAGTGGCCTCCATCACTGAACTGGCAAGACAGACTTTGTACAGGGAACCTTGAAAAGATTCCTCCAACAAATGGTCCTAGTGACATGTATGAAGCAGGTTTAGGAAGATTTTTGTTTTCTAAATGCAACACCAGGTGCCCGGCAGGTATTAGTGCCCTCATAAGCCATAGCCATTCTACAGGTCCCCAACCAGAGAATAATGGGTGGCATCTTGCAGTCACACCTATTTCCAGCTGTGAGATGGGCCATACAATGTTTGATCCAGGGCATAGCATGTCCATGCCAGAAGCATGATTAATGACAGAGAAGATACTGAATCACATTAATGTTGAACTTCTGATGTATAGCACCAAAGGGGTTAAACATGGAAGCCAGTGTTGAAATATATGGCATATGCTCCCATTTAAGTGACTTTTGCATTCACATGTTGAGTCTGGATGGTGCATGGAAACCCCTATTCACTTTCTCTACCCTGAACATGCTCGGAGCTTCTAGCCTTTGTCAGAGGCAGTGACCCATTGTCATGGTCCTACAGTGTGGTGTTGGGCATTGGAGCAGAGTCTCAACGTTGCCCAAGAATATCCATGTGAGATGCCCCTGGTACATAGCTGCATATCTGTATAACAGTACACTTATTTTTCCTTGTCCCAGTACTTACTGACCAACTTACTAGAGTTGTATGCTCTAGCTTCTATAGGAATACTAGGGATTTGACCTGCACAGCCATGTGTGTGTGTGTGTGTGTGTGTGTGTGTGTGTGTGTGTGTGTGTGTGTGTGCGTGTGCACGTGCACACACATTTTGGATACAATGATTCAATGATTGTGACCACAGGATCACCCATACAGACCGCAGACACAGCCTTTCTGCCTGTAGACACCTAGGAGAGACACACCACAAAAGGAGGACAGGTTATTGGGAACACTCACAGTCAGGAAGTGTAATACCTCCTACAGGCCAATCTTCAGTATCTGCAACAAGCCCCATTGGGTTGGGGGTACAGTCAAGGGGGTGAGTACTGGTATTCGCTGGAGACATGGTATCACCCTCTCCCTGAACTAGAGGCACAGCCATTTCAGAGTTAGTATGGCTAATGTTGGATGTATGGGATGACCTCCTGGAGTGCATGTGCTGTATGTATGACAGACTTGATAGACTGACTCACATACTTGCACATGCCATGTCCTTTCCTGCACACATTCTGTCCATCAGGCACCATCCATGAAACCAATCATCTGCTACCTCCAAGAATGGTGGCCATCATAGCCATGGATGACCTACATCAAGTCACACAGTGCTAGCAACTTCCACAGCTACATCTGTTGTGGTGAAAACAATGGCCAGGATAGGATGTCCCTATGGTTATGGCAGTCACAGCAGTGGCAGATCTGGTAAAAAATGTTGTACACTGTCATTCAACATGTCATAGTACAACCCATGCAACTCATGGAAAAAGCAGCTCTTGTGGGCAGGTGCATACACAGGATCTCCAACCCCCTACCATGTATGTTATGAACCTAGAGTAGATCAGGTTGCAGTGCTTCAATTACTGCTGAGGCTGTGTTACCACAAACACACACACACACACACACACACACACACACACACACACACACACACACACACACACACACACACACACACACACACACACACACACCACCACCACCACCACCACAGCCCCCAGTGCCTCACACAGTTAGGCATCCAGTAATACTAGCTTTTCACAAAGCCTTTTACAGAACTGCACCCCACAATCCCTAAACACAAATGCAGTTTTACTTTTCAGTGTCCTCAGCACTCACGTATTCCCTATGAAACACACTGACCACTTGTGCTCCCTCCCCACCTGTGCAAATTATGTTAATTTTGCCCTGCTCGTTGAATATATGTACTTGGGATGCCTATGTTTGATGTACAGTATGACCAGCCTATGTACTGGTAAGTACAATCTGATATTAGGTTTGCATGCATCACTTTCATGGTAGTGTATATACTTTATTATGGGCTAAAGCTGTGTACAAGCCATGGCCTCTTTGCTAATGCCACAGCATACCACATCCACCTTCATCTAGCATGGCCATCCCCTGCTGCTGGCTCCTCCTCTGACTTCTCATCTGGTTCAGCCACCACTGCTTGGTGGGAGCTGTTTTTTTTTTTTTTGGCAACTGTCCCCCCTTGTAACGTCCTCTTACGTATGATATCATGTAGCATTACGAATACTGGGTATATTTTCACACATGTGCCATGGTCATACTACAAGGCACCATCAAATGTATCCAGACAGTGAAAGCATGCCTTCAGCAGCCCAGACTGATGCTCCATAATGACCCAAATTTGTGATAGGGTATAGCTGTATTCCTGCTCTGTTTCATTCTGTTTGTGAGGGTGTTGAAATCCATTGGTTCTGAAAATATGAATGAAAGTAAATGTGATATTTAGTGTAATGTTAACATGCTACCATATACACAATGGCCTTCTTTTTTAAATATTTTAATGCATATACTGGAACAAACACGTTGATTTAATAAAACTATTTACACAAGTGTCTACATTAGTTGTTGCTATATAAATTGCTAAAATTCATTCAACAACCATAAATTGATCATAAGGCATAGATTAATATTTCTCTATTATTCTGTTCAGTTTTATCCAGTGATTATATTCTGTAATTATTTTTCATCTTAATAGTAGACATTTTCTTATGACACACAAGAGTAACAGTATTTATAACTTCTGTAAATGAAGGTATACTTACATTTTTCTTACTTTTTATATTCATTTGTCTGGCTATTGTTAAAAAGCTCCAGAGAAATGAGAATTGAGACTTGAGTAGAAAGTTGGAAATTAGAGGATTTTAAACCAAAATGTTAGTTAATCCCAGGGATTCAACAATGCCTACAATAAATGTACACAAAGTGTACATTGTTCTGAGTAAACAGACAACACAGACATAAATCACACCTTCTTCCTCCTAATTTTTGTTTCCCTGCTGGTATTCTTGCAGCTTTAAATATTGACAGGGATTCATAAGGCTTATCACAAAGTGTGGACTACATGTACACTTAGTGTAATCTTTCTGAGTGACTAGAAAGCACAAAAATGTGATAAGAATGTTATTTAATACATATCATGTACACTTAGTGTAGACTTTATTGAATCTGGCTCAATATTTATTTGTCAGACCTCAGTGCTTGCAGAAAACATTGATTTTTATCACAAAAGGGTTATAAATCTTTGTGATCATAAACCATATGGTGCCAATCTTCTTTGATTTGGAGTATACCTCCAACAACCAAAACATTCATTTTGTACATAATTTCAGTTCTGTATAGACTGATAAATGATGTATCTAGAAATTTCCAAGAGAATAGTCTTCAAGGTAAAGATGATATATTTTTGGAGATATTGAAAAAATATGTCTGTTTTAGTTAAAGCTGAGACACTCATTTGGACAACATGATTCTAATAGTTATCTTTGATATGAAACTTGTAGTTCTTAATTAATCTATTAATTTTAGTTAAATATGATCTTTCTATCTCATAATTTGTTTCAAGATTGTTTAGGAAAATCAAGAATGGGTGGATATTCTTTTTTTGATTATATCTGACATTAAATTAACTTTAGAGATTAAAATTGTCTATTGATTTGTTCTATAAACCTGTTTTTCCATATACAACTCATATTTCCCATTAGATAGCTTGTGTTAAGCACTTTAGTCTCTCTTAATATCTGGTTCCAAGATATCAAAAACCTATTTTTAACCTTAAGACTTTATATACATTCTTGAGTATATGCTATAGGGAACATTGTGAAACACAATGTTTTTATCTCTGGGCATTTATATATAAATAACATTTCTAATTCAATCTGTTATTTATATAAATATGTTGGGAGTATTGGTGTTGTAAATAAATATTTTTTTAACAACTACGGTATATTATTATTTAAAATTTGTATATGTTGTACAATGATACTTTTCTTTATTTAACCAAATGGTTTCATGCTTTTTCTACAACTGACTGAATAATCAGTAATTAACCATACTGCTTCTGTTTTAATAATTGAGACTATATCATACACTTCTAGGTCATGACACCTTATTCCACAATCTTTCCATTCACTTACATGATGTCTCAAAATTATTCTAAGTTTGCAGATGTGTCATAAGAACTTTAAAAAACAAATGCCACCAAATTGTTTAATGTGTTTCTTAGAAGGAAATAAATAAATTGTATAATGTATATCATTTGGGTAAAATAACTATTGTGATTAAAATCACCATATGTGCCATAGAAAATAATAACATTCTACTTATTTATCACTGTTTTAATATTGTCTAAAATATTTTTTATAATTTTTTTTCCATTGCATGTAAGAGCAACCCCTGCATATTTAATCTCTTTACTATCCCATTTAAATTTGTCATTAATTGCCAATGAATAATTTAAATCTTTGTTTATTAATATGGTGCTATTTTTACTCTGATCGAACTTTAGGTCTGACATAAATTCAAAACATTTTAAGAACTATTTTATTTGTATTAGTGATGAATCAATATCACTTATTCTGAACAGTATATCAGCAAATAATGAGAAAAAACAATCGGTGAACCAGCAAATGAAGGCCAAGACTGTAAATCAAAACATAAAATAAAACAATAACCAGAACAGTCACCACAACTTCTAGCATAAACTTTAATGAGAGTTAAAATGAGATAAAATACCAGGATAAGTGTTTTGAATTTATAAAATGCATCTTCAGATCAATTAAACAATACAATGTTCTTTTAAAAAAACTCTTATCCAATCATGGTGTATAAAACAACATTAATTAACTCTAAGCCAATCACATTAAAATAACATTAATTCAACATTAATTCAAACCATGCCCTTTTAGGGCTGGTTTTAAAGAAACACATCCATTCAAATTAGGGTATTTATATATTTTATTTTTTTTTAAAGATAGGATTTTAAGGCATTTGTATGATATTAGGTCCAACAATGAGAATGCTTTAGCTAAACATATAAATGAAAACAAGGGACATGCCTCTTCTTTTAAGGTGTTACAATGTATTCATATAAGCACTAGATGGGGTGATCTAGTCAGTTATACTGAGAAAGCTGAGCTGGATTGTATCTTAAGGCTGTAAGCTGATAAATATCTTGGTTTGAATGGATGTGTTTCCTTAAAACCAACCCTAAAAGGGGATGGTTTGAATTAATGTTGTTTTAATGTGATTGGCTTAGAGTGAATTAATGTTGTCTTATACACCATGACTGAATAAGAGTTTTTTTTAAAGAAAAATCGTTATACTGTTTAATTGATCTGAAGAAGCGTTTTATAAATGCAAAACACTTATCCTGGTATTTTATCTTATTTTAACTCTCATTACAGTTTATGCTAGAAGTTGTGGTGGCCATTCTAGTTATTGTTTTAGTTTATATCAGCAAATAACTGAATTTTTGGAAGCATATTGATCATTTAATTTAAATTCACTTATATTGTTGTTAGGTTTTATACAGTTGTCTAGAGGTTCAACATCTAAAAGTCATAATAAAAGAGACATTTGCCTTTGCCTACTGAGATAGCTCATCTGATCAGTGTGGTTTATCAACAGAGATGTAGGGAGAAAAGCATCATTATACAGATATCATGGACATCATTTGAATTGTGTCATCATTTACAGTCAGTTTAATTCATAAGCAAAAACTCCACTATTCAGACATCCTTGAAATCAGTTATGCCATTTACAAATAGTTTCAGTTAAAATAACAGTTGCATGGATAGTACAGGAATATTTTTTTAAGATAAAGGAAAGAGAGGAGATGGCATGATAAAAATAAAAGAGATGAGATGACAGAGGAGACTAAAGTCCTTTTATTAATGCAGAGAGTCATGGCATAAATTCATATAACTATATTAACACCAGTTTAACCAGGGGTGGGGCAGCTACAGAGCCATTTATGTATCAAGTGTTGCTTCAGTTGAAATTTAAAGTCTTTCAGGTTGCAGACTGTTCTTACGTAGAATGGGATGGTATTACAGCTATTAGCAGTGCAGGGTGAATACAGGGAGTATCCTGCATTGTTATTAAGTTTAATTATGGAGAGTAATGATTTTTCAGTGGAGCTTAGAGGTCTCTTAGTAGTGTAAGGTTGAACAGTGGAGGGAAAAGATGGGACGTTTTCAGGGGTGTGCCATAGTTTAAAGGAATTTAGTTAGAGCCAGTTTAGTTGCTGTAGACAAAGGCACTGATGTGATCTATATTGCAGGTTGGCTGAGAATTTGGCTACTTTATTGTAGCATTGTTGTAGTTTGGCTGATAGAGAAGAGCTGAGATTGGATGGATAGCAGAGGCATATAATAGGGTGAGAAGTAGAAATAAAGTGGCTATGGTATATCTAACAGTCAGTAAGGCAACATTTTATTCTATAGAGGCAGCCTAGCTTTGGGTATATCTTATTTATGGCTTGCTGAAGGTGGAGATCAAATTTCAGGTGATCGCCTATAATCATACATGGTAATTTGGTTTGGGATACCCACTCCATATTGGTCTTATAGGATGACAGTATATTAAATCAATTTTATGAGAGGAGAAAGAGTATGGGCTGAAAATAAAATATCCTAGTTTAACATATGAGAATGAAGTTTAATAAAGCTGATTAATAAGTGATATAAAATTATTTGGAAATCTGTATATTTCTAATTCTTTCATTAAATAAGCTCAGTTTACTGAATCAAAGACTTTATCTAGATCTAGAGTATATATATATATATATATATATATATATATATATATATATATATATATATATATACATATATACTTATTTTGTATAGTGATTAGAATAATCAATTAAAATAATTACTCTTTTGATATTATTCTGTATTTGATTATTTAAAATAAAGTCAGTTTGATCTTACTGTAGTAACATAGGTAGTATATGTTTCAATCTATTGGCAAAGATTGACATATAATCAATATTTTATAATTCTATAGAGATATAAAAAAAAGCCTAGAGATTGATCTTTATCCTGTTTAAATAAATGAGAAATGATTGTTTATTACCATGATGAAGGTATGTAAAATATAGTTTTAATTTCAGTAATTACTGTCTTTAAAAGAGTTATAACATTGTGAGATAATATTTTATATAATTCAGAAAAGATGAATTATCTGGAGTTTTATTTTCCTTCAGCCTTTTTCATTTGCTCTTTTTTTTATTGCTGCTATAGAAATATTTTTTTTCCTATTTTCTCATTCAAGATGCATATAGATACACACACACACACACACACACACACACACACACACACACACACACACACACACACATATTTTTTCACTCTTTATGTGTTTAGTTTTTGCTATCATTTTGCATCTAAGGGTTATCATATATAAACCTTTAGAAATTAGAGAATAACAATGTAATGTGGATTTTTCTAAACCAATGGAAACCTTATGCTGTGGGATATATTGAAACTTTGCAGGTTTTCCTTCTTTATAGTAGGCCACTTTCTCCTTTTTGTATTTTAACTTTATTGCATCTATTTTTCCTTACTGTTCTATAAAGTCTTTATACCACTGCTTTCTCTTGTTATAGTACCAAGTAGAAACTTTACCATAAAAATATGCTTTCCTTGAATCCAATAGGATAGCCTCAGAAACTTCACCATTATTACTGAAATCTAAGATCTGTTGCATTGTTAGAAAGTGTTCTTTTTGAAATCTTTTAACCTTGTGATGTAAGTTGTCAGTCTATTAAAAGAATGCATTTTTTCTGGAGTTTATCACAGCTGTATAAGTAATTATATCATGATCTGATAAATGACATGTTATCACCATTATATTTTCTATTTTAGAAACCAAATCATTTGAAATATACCTCCTGTCAATTTCTGACCATGTCCCAAATCTATGAGTGATAAGTGCAAAACAAAGAATTTGTTTAAGAAAAGTTATTGGCATCTAGTCGACTAAGTAAATCAGTAAAGTTTACTAAAGCCTTAGCTGATATTCTAGGTTTTTTAACTGCACTAGTATCATTTTCTTTAAGCGAATTGCTCCCTTCATATTTGAAGTTAAAATTACCAGATATTTTCTACAGAATATATTTAGTTGAAATCCTCACTATGCAGTACATATTTGTTAAAGATAAGATCATTTTTTGATCTTGAGTAATGACTATACATACCATACCCTTATCATTCCTGTAGAAGTCAATAACTCTGGACATTATAAAGGAATTTCTCCATACAATTGTTATTCTTTTATTTGAGTGAGAGCTTGCTATCAATATGTTACAACCCCCTTTTCCCATTTTTACACATGGGTTAGGGTGTCCATCTGGAGCCAAGGTTCACACCACTGGGTGGCTAGCCCTGCCTTGGTTGATTGGAATATGTATTCCTTGGTATTTAATCTATTAATATAATTTACAATAAACAAATTTCTTGTAAAAAAATCCACTTGTGTTTTATGCATTTTAAATACTTAAAAACTCTGTCTTACTGACACTGTTGAGGTCTTTTACATAAAGAAACACATTTTAAAGAAGACATCTTGTATCAGTCATATACATGCTGGTATTACTAATTGCAATATTACATGATCTTCATAATAACCCATCTCCTTAAAATAATGGTTGTATGAAAACAAAAGAGAAACTATTGCAATAGACATAGACACAAAAACAAAGGGTTAACAATAATAAAAATAACTAAACTGCAAGCAAACCAAATATCTTCCATGGAACTTAAGGTTCCTAGTTTGATTAGAAATCCCATTCAGACTACCATTCTAATTTTCTGTTTAATCTTTTATACCCACTCATGCTAGTTGCATACATGAGTTTCCTGCAGAATGTTGATTGTGTGTTTGGTAGACTGTTTAATTGGCGACTTATGATAATCTAAGTAACTAGTTGACAGGTGTTTAAGATTGCACAATTCCCAGGATTGGGGAATATGTTGTTATCCTGTGTTTGTGCAATTTTGAAATTAGTATATATAATTAGCACTTGGTGTGGAGTTGTTTTTTTTACTCTTAAGATTTATGGGTATATGAAAATTGTCATTTTTGACATTTTGACATTGAAGCTTTGTCACCCGATGTTTAGTGTATTCAATCTTTCCCACTACGTGTGTGTGTGTGTGTGTGTGTGTGTGTGTGTGTGTGTGTAGTGCATTATTTCAGTCCTAATATATTATACCAGATCATAATTAATATATATGCTTTATACTGATTAATATTACTAGTTTTCCCCATTTGTATAACTATACTGCCTTTAGTTCTGTAAAACCATTCACTGCATTCCATTTTAAATACCTCCCCATAATCTACAATAGTAACTATACAATAGTAACTTTAATAAGTGAGAGGTTTCAGTCACATTGTATTAATAACATTATCTGAATGCATAGCCTTTCTTCTTGAAGATTGCTTACCTCCTTAGATTTAAGAAAGGAAAGACGTCTTCTAAAGAGTCAAAAGTATTTCTTTCTTCTGAGAGAAAATTTTTAATCTTGTTGGATATAAAATGTGACACTTAATACCACAATTTTAGAGATTTTACCAATAGTAAATATGCCTTCCTTTTTCTATTACTTTCTGTGAATATCCATTACCAAATCTAAGTTCAGAGCTCTCAATTTTCAGACAGGAATTTTACTAATCAATTGTAATAACAAATTCTTTATCCAGATGTGAGACAGATTTATCAGTTACAGACATGGGAGAGACTCCTGCCTTAGCTGGAGATTTTGTGAGAGATCTATGCGTTTTCTCTATACCATAAACAAGCCCTCCTAAAGCTTTAATATTTTGGGAATCCAACTGGTGAGGAAACTGACCACATTTTCTCCTTCCATTTTCTCAGGCACAGCAAATAGTCTTAATTAATTTTTCTCTCCAGATTTTCTCATCCATTCACCTTATCCAATAGCTTGTTGTTTTGTTTTTTGCAAAAATGCAGTGTGGTTATGCTTCTCAACCAGTGTTCTCTTTGTCTCATTTAACCTTGTTCCTATACTGTCTATATGAGCATTTTTTGTTTGTTCATAGTCTTTAGAAGCTCAAACTGTTGCCATTCTGTTATAAATAGTCTGCCTTTTTATTAGTTTATTATCAAAATTATGAAACTCACTTGTCTGAGTAATGACTTACTCAAAAAACAATGTCGTAAAATGACAACATCGTACAGTCAAAATTACGATTTCGACAAAGTGTCAACAGGTCACATTCAAATATGTTGACATTTCACAACTTACCTTGACATCCAGTGACTTTCTACACACATTTTGCAGGAGGGCAAGCCCCTCTGCACCGACAACACCCGCTGCTACTTATATATTACAACTCCAAGATCACACTACAGTGAGAAAAAAGTTAAATTTCCAATCCCCACTGTAGTGTGATTTCCACTCTGAATGTTGACCTTTCAACAGTGAAGGCACACTAGCATTTGTTATTATACGTTCGACATTTTTCGAATCAGCATTATGATAACTTTACAAACAGCCTTTAGGTCAGCTCAGTTTGCATAACTGTCATTCATAATTTTAGTAGTTCACCCCTTTTATCCATATTGCCCATTGTTAAGGATAATTCTTGTATTGCCCACAATATATTCTAGAAACACTTCTTTTTAGAGAATAATAGTATAAGTCTATTTATTTGTAGAGGTGGTCTCTTGTCCAGTAATTTTGGAAAATTACATCTTTCAAGTTGTCTTTTGGTATATATTCTCACAAGATTTTTTGAATTATTAAATTCTACTAATAACCAAAAATATATACCAAATATATGCCAAGAAGGACTGTAGCTGACTGCAAATTCTTACTTTCAAAAATCACTTTTAATAGAAAACAAATAAAAACGAACCCCTTCAGAGTTAAAACTATTTTACACACAGGTTAAGCGCTAACTGCAGGCTTCATTAGAACAATAAAGTTTGCGTTTCTCCCCCTATATAATACATTTTCAAAAAAATCAAGATCCAGGGGGAATGCTCAATCAATTGACCTTCTCATGAATAAAACATAATCTTATGAATATTCATTAATTGTGCTCATTAAGCCTACACAGTTTTATATTACACCCTGTTGCCATACAGTTCCTAAATATACCTATAAAACAATCACATGTGCATATGTATATCACATTTTGGTATAAAAACACATTTATACATTTTTAAATAATTTGTGCTATGTTAAAAAATATATGTACTTCTTTAGAACACAATATTGCACTTTTGTTGTATAGTATAAGAACACATTTGTAAAAAAAAAGTATATAACATATTAATACTCATTTATGCTATATTAAAAATATGTATATACAGCTTTAACACTCAATATGGCACTTTAGTAATTTGGACATTTTAACCTGACATGCTGCCTCCTTTCTTGTCGCACCATCTTTCATTTTTTATTTTTTCCTATTCACTTGTTTCGGACTTTATTCCGTGCGTACATATACCCTACTGCAACACGTCATTCATATCCTTGCATCCAAGATTGGTTTAGTGGGAATATGGTCGTTCAACCCAGGTTCTTTGGTTGCATTTAGCCTGAGTTGCCATTTGACCTCTTTTTCTGCTAATTTGACCTTAACATTTCTTCCCCTTAAGTCTACTAATATAATTTGATCCTGAGAGAAAATATGCATGTTCTTTCACTTCTAGCATTACGTGTATTTGAAATTAAATGCCTGTCAAAAACTTTCTAATAGTTCAAAGCAACTAAAATTTGTTGCACTCATGCCACCATCTTGGTCATGTCCCTCAATGGCTTTCAATTTTCAGTGCCTTTTGATTTTTGTTGATGACCATAAGACACAAGCATCTGTTTTCAGAGATAACATGAGAGCTTAAATGACTTGTGTGGAATCATACAAAATGACAACAGACAGATGTGCATTAATATGGCTTACTGGTCACTGTTGTCTCATAGTAAAATATATTTTGTGTTTTTTTTCACTCTCACATTTTTAAACTTGTGTTTTTTGAGTGGTGGTATACCACAATCCTATGGAAAGTGGGAGGGTTATGCTTATGCATGCTAATTAGCTGTCCAGGTTTTTGGCCAGATGTACCTAATTTTCAAGAGCTCCTGTTTAGATTTCCACTGCCTGCAAATTTAAAGATATGCTTGTGAGCACTGCCGTAAGTTTTATATTGCCACAGACAATAGAAGGTTAAAAGTGTGCCAGTTGTATATGGCTGCCAGAAAATTACAAAAAAAACTTTCAAAACCTTGTTGTAGGAGAGAAGTGTGTGACCCATAAGAAGAAATAAGAATCTAGTACTTCTAAAATGGCTGTAAAAATAAAGAAAAGAAGCTAGTAGCATACATAAATTCATTTTACAAAAGTCAGAAAACCAATCCCATGTAAGTTGCCCTGGTGATGTATCTTCAAAAATTTCCACATCAAGGGTTTTGCTGCTTGTTAAGGAGTTAATAAAAATGAGTTTCAGTTATAGCTTTCTAGGCCAGAACTAAACTAAAGGCATACAGACTGGTACAGAGTATTGAATCAGAACCATCTTCAAGTGACTTTCTCCTGTAGAAGCTCTCAGATTTCCCTATGCACCCCACTTAGAAGAAGTCATATTATGTCAAGGTTGAAATAGCTCTACTGTCTTCCTCAAAAATTTATTTTTTATTTATTTATTTTATTTTACATTTGTTGACTGGGATAGTCCGATTGGATATATGTCCATTTTCAGCAGAGGCCCGGGGAGAAAAGCTCCACATACCAAAAAAGAGACAGTACATACATCACTGAGTGATAAACTCAGGCAGACATGTTTAGAAAAATATAGACAAAGAATACAGGCAGATATCAATATACACAATGTGCAGACTTACATCTGATTGGCAGAGACGTATCAGAAAATGTGAACATAGAATACAATCAGATCTCATAATTCACAATGCTTAGACATTCAAATGCTATGAGGCATAGATACTTGGCTAAGAGCAGGTTGGGTAGCAAGACATGAATTAGTGAAGTTGTTAAGTTGTTAGTCAGGTATAGAACAAGAGCACAGCCAATGAGATGTGAGGTATTTTTTTAGTTCTCTTTTAAATAGGGGTAGTGAGGTTTCCTTGGTAACGGTAGTAGGGAGTAGATTCCAGATTTTACCAGATGAGTAGGCAAATATAGCATCGCCTGCAGAGTTGTTGGATTTTTGGGTCAGTATCATTTGTTTATCAGCTGAGCATAATGGCCTGGGGGCACTATGAGGGGTGACAATATTTTTGAGGGCAGGGGTGTTATCAGGTTGATGGAGTATTTTATGTGCTACTATAAGCTGGTTGAACTGTAGAAGGGTAGGATACTCTAGCCATCCCAGTGCTTTGAGGTTCTGGCAATGGTGGGTCCTAAAAGCCATGCCTGTAGCGAATCTGGCTATATGATTGTAACATCCTGATAATTTGTTGAGATCGGTTTTGCATAGGTTGGTGAGTACAGGGGAGGCATACATAAGGGTAGAGAGGAGGTGTGATCTTGTAATAGCTAGGGGAGTGAGGAAAGGTTTGGCTCTGTACAGGGAGCCAAGTTTTTTGTTGACGGACTTAATAGTGTGATTGACATGTTTATCAAATTTAAGGTTGTTGTCTATTATTATGCCTAGAAGCTTTGTATGGTCATCAGGGGAGATAATGGTGTCATTGCTAGATTTGATGTTGAAGGAAGGAGGAGGAATTCTACAGTTATGGGAGAAAAGTAGTAGCTTGGTTTTGTTAGGATTTAGAAGCAGGCAGCGATTAGCTAGCCATGTTTCTACTGTGCTGAAAGTGGTCTGGGTGAGGATTAGAAGTTGTGTAGGAGAGGAGGCAGAGCATATTAGCATTCAGTCATTTGCATATTGGATGAAGGCAGCTCCTGGGATGGTGGTGTGCAGATCATTGATAAAGATAGAGAAATGAAGGGGACCTAGTATGGACCCTTGTGGAATACCTAGGGTTAGAGGAAGTTAGGATGACAGCTTGCTCTGCCATAAGACAGCCTGCTGTCTACCGTTTAGGTAGGAGTGAAACCATTGTATTGAGTGTTGGTCTAAACCGATGGTTTGTAGGGTATTGAGCAGTAGCTGATGGTTGACCATATTGAAAGCTTTTGAGAGATCTAGGAAGAGTGCTGAAGATAGTTTGTTGTTGTTATAATGAAGACTGATGACATTAGAGAAAGATAGAAGAGCCGTGGTGGTACTCTGGAATGGCCTAAAGCCGTGCTGAGAGTCGGCGAGCTTTCCGTTTTGAATAAGAAAGTGCATGATTTGTTTGTGTATGCATCTTTCCATGATTTTAGCTAGTGGTAAAAGAATGGCTAGAGGTCTAAAGTTAGATAATTTTGTGGAGCTTCCTCCTTCATGGAGAGGCATAACATGTGATATTTTCCATATTGCTGGGATGGATCCTTCTGAGATGGATCTGTTGATCAGAATAGAAATGGGAAGTGCTATGGCATCAGCTGCTTTTTGAAGATATTCAGCTGGGAAGTGGTCGGCAGCTAGTGTAGTAGGTTTTAGCTTTTTGAGTAAGGTCTAGATCAGGTTGGTAGATACAGTTTGAAAGGTAAAGGTGGGTTGGGTGCTGGGTGGATCAGGGCTAGATGTGCCAGAGCTGGTGTTTGTGTCCGATGGAATGAGATGGGTAGCTAGAGACTGGATAGTTTCAGTAAAGAAGGAGTTGAAGCTGTTTGCAATTTCAACAGGGGATTTATCAAGGGCAGCTGATGGGGTATGAGTGGCGGAATGGACTGGGTGTAGAATATTGTTAATACCAGCCCAGAACCTTTGAGGTTTTAGCTAATATTTTTATTGTAGGAGGGTGTAGTGATTTTTTTTTTGTCTAGAATGACAGATTTTTTGGTCTTTTATTTTTGATAAGTTAGATTTTGGTATTTTATCACTCAGATACCTTCACAAAATTTCAGTTACTTTAGAACCCCCCCCCCCCCATAATCCAACAATGATTAGTTTTTGTTTTTGAAAAAATACTTTTAATTAGTGCAAGAGGTATCTACATCTTAGATGCAATATGTCACCAGGCCTCTTTAATATCGATTAAAGAGGCATAGCAACATATTGCATCGCAAACCAACAAAAGTGAACTGATAGTACTGCAACTAGTCATAAAGTGCCACTACCTATATTATATGTTTAAGGGGAAAAAGTAAATTATCTTGATTATCTCTTCCTCATGAAGAAACAAATTACAAAATACGGGGTTGGTCCACTGACGGAAAACACAAAGACACAGGAACACAGATGTGATGTAATACCTTTTATGGACCAACATAGGCTTTGCATTTACTCAAGCCTTCGGGCTGCCATGAGCCCTTTATTGGATGTTATTTAGTTACAGATGTTAGATCTGTATTCTAATGTCTTCCTCATAAAGAGAAACAATTTCATATGGGTCAGATAAACTCTCTAAAGGCTTAGGTTTTTGAACCCGATGATTAGTCACATTAATGTACAGGATATCACTCTTGGGAAGAACTGTTAATTTAATCGTAGAAGTTTTGAATGGGGGACACAATATTATTTTCTCACCCCCCCCCCCAAAAAAAGACACTGAATTAATGAGACATCAGAAAAACAAATGCTCTTTAGACTATCTCACTGATGAAAGCTTCACAGGACATTTCTGATACTGCTTTAAAAATCTTGATGTACCCCAGTCCTTAAGAAGTCAACCACACTATACAAGACACGCAACAAAAGGATAGGTTTGTATAATAATCTGATTTCTGACCTTGCCACAGTTTGTTTCAAACCCTAACAGTATCAGAAAAAGATTCTTGCTTTAGCAACTTTAACATTTGATGTGGAATGCAGGGTGACAAATTTTGAATGAGTCGCCACCTCCACAACCTTTTATGTGTGAGTCATAAATTGCATGACATTCACAGTCCAATCCCAGATCTCTACTTTTGGCTAGATTCAGTAGCTCATGCAGTCACTGCTTGAGGACGACACTAGTGATAAGTAAGAAAGGTTGATTGTCACACCTTACAAGATTGGAGTACATAGTGTTAACTTTGACAATGAATCCATAAATGCTTCTATAAGATCTGCAGCAACAGTGGTGACTACACATAGCCATGACAAAAATACTAAGAAAGACACCTGTGATAAAAGCAAAGCGCAGTATTGGAACAGACCAAGGTCTATCATGCACTATCGCAAATAAACTAAAAATTTCAGCACAGGCGGAAAAACTTAGAAGATACAAAGACAAATATAAAGGAAAAGTACAAAATAAGCAATTTATTGATGACCCAAAAATAGTTTTATAGAGAATTGGGAAACAAGGCAAAAGGAATTGAAAGACTGCCAAAAAAGAAGAAATAGATACATTTTGGAGAAGTATCTATGAAGATCCTGTGGAACATAACAAAGATGCTACATGGATAGAAGTTAAAGAAATAATAATAAGTTTAAAGGTACAAGATATGAAATGGGATGAAGTAACAGCGAAAGACATTGAAATAAAGTTAAGAAAAGCCCCTAATGGAAAAACCCCAGGCCCAGATGCAGTACCTAACTTTTGGCTAAAAGTATTAATATCTTTGCATGAAGATTTAGCCATGAGTAAAAACTATTTATATGTGTACCCTGAACAGACACCAGCCTAGCTAACAACAGGAAAAACAATCCTCATACTTAAGAGTGAACCTGCAAGCTACCCTAAAAATTATAGACCAATAACTTGTCTTCTTACAACATATAAACTATACATGGGAATTGATACCGACAGAGTTAATAGTCATGTAGAAGAAAACTCAATTATGGCAGTAGAACAAAAGGCAATAAAAAAGTCATATGGAACAAAGGATCATTTGTTGTTAAATAAAGTCATAGTGGAGAACTGTAAAAAAGGGAAGAATCTACGTATGGCATGGATTGACTGCAAAAAAGCATTTGATAGTATTCCACATTCATGGATAAAAGAGTTCTTAGAAATGTATACAATACATTCTGCACTGATCAACTACATTATAGTGACCATGAAACAGAGGCAGATCACTTTGCAATTAAGCCATAATAAAGGACAAATTATTATCCCAGGGATAAAAATTCAAAGGGGGATATTCCAGGGTGACTCTGTCACCGCTGCTATTCTGCCTTGCCCTTAATCCATTATGCTGTCTACTTAACAGCTTAGGCCATGGCTATAATTTGGCCCCTAGAATACAACAAAGTCTAAAGACTTCTTGTCTTGTCTTTGTCGATGATTTAAAACTGTATAGCTCATCAGATGAGGAACTTAAAGCAGAACTGCAAGTTGTCAAAACTGTTTCAGATGATACAAGAACGTCATTTGGTCTTGATAAATGTGCAAAAGCAACCTTTAAAGCAGGAAAACTGCAGCACCAAGAAAACATCAGTGTGGAACAAGAATGTGATATAAAAGAACTTGAGTAAGAAGGAGTGTATAAATATTTGGGAATTGATGAGGGATCAACAAAAACATGAACAAATGTGAATAAAACCTAGTAAGGAATATCTCAATAGACTTAAATTAATCCTGAAAACATCACTGACACCTAGGAACAAAACCCAAGTTATAAACCAATTTCTTCTTCCTGTCCTAAGTTACAGTTTTGGAGTGATTGACTGGCCCCAAAACGTGTTGGATAGAGTATATAGGAAAACAAGGATGCTTCATGCTCACCAAATGATTTATAAAAATCAGTGCATACCAAGATTATATATATTCCCCATTCTGAAGGAGGGATGGGCCTCCTTGAATTTGATTACATGTATAGATCTGCCTTTGTGGGACTCCACACATATCTGCTCCTCACAAGACCCAAACATAGTAAAAGTTTTGAAACATGAGGGAGAATAAATCTAAGATGACTTCTCTGCTTAATCTAGCAGAAGCATATCAAGCAGGAATGGAAATCAAACCAGAAGTAGATAAAAATCAGGCAGCAACTGAATGCGCCAAAAAACAAAAGAAAGACTATAAGGTAAAGAACCAGATGAGAAGGCAAGAAATGTGGAAAATGCATAAATATAGTATAGGAACAAACATAGGAATGTTTAAGGAGAGGCAAATTCAAAACAAGAGATGGAAGGTTAATATTGGTGGCACAAGATAGTGAGCTAAGTACACACTGGTTTACAAAGTCCATTGAACATGTGGGAGAAACAGACAAATGTAGGTTTTGCAAAAGAGAAATGGAAACAGTTGAACACCTCGTTGCTGGTTGCAACATACTAATGGCAGAAAGTAAAACGATAAACGGGCTACACCTCCATGGCTGTAGTGCTCAGGAGCTGAAAATAAATATTTAATGTTGACACACCGTTAAAAAGAAAGAAAAGAAATGGAAGTCCCTTAATTTTGAGCGATCTGATGAAGATTTATCGAAAGCGCTTATCATTTATGGAAATTAAGGGACTTCATTTCTTTTCTTTTTAACAGTGTGTCAACATTAAATATTTATTTTCAGCTCCTGAGCACTACAGCAGTGGAGGTGTAGCCCGTTTATAATTTTACTTTGTGCTTTTTACTGGCTACTCCTAGGCAATGGGATATATCTTTCTTCTACTAATGGCAGAACCTCTGCATACTGAAAGGCATAATAATGTGGCAAGACTGTTGCACTGGGGATTGTGCAAACATTATAGTAATGAAGTGGCTGAAAAACACTGGAAACATGAGCCACAAAGCATCATAGAAAATGATGAAGTCTACATCACATGGGATCATCCATTACCAACAGTTCAAAAGATAGATGCTAGAAAACCGGATATAGTGTTCCAAGAAAAGAAGACAAAAGTAGCATTGATCATTGAAATCACCACACCCAGCGACTACAGTGTCCTGCGTACAGAAAGACACAAAGTTATAAAATATCAGGATTTGCAAGCAAAAATGAGAGCAATGTGGAAGAAAGATACCCAGACAGTTCCAATAGTAGTAGGAGCAGCAGGTCTTATAAAAAAGAGTCTACAATCATAGTTAGATATGCTACCAATATATGTAACTCTATACAATTTGCAGAAGGAGTCATTACTGGGCACATAGCAGGTTGCGAAGAGCACTTTTGGCTGATATCAAAGAGTGAAGCAATACCAATTTCATGAACTTTAATCGTACTTTGACTTATGAATGGGGTGCATTCCCATTATGGTATTAGAAACTCAAAAAATTTGGAGAAATGAAAGAATGAGAAGCCATGATTCACTAAGGAATGAGACCTTCTCACTTTTTTATTAAATCTGAACCACTGAATACCCTTATTTCTAGAACAACACTAAAAAGACAAAGGTGTTTATTCAAGATTTGTTGTAGTCATACAAAAGAACAATTAAAGAGCGATTCTTGGAGACTATTTTCAGCTCTGCCACATCTCAGTGTGAGCACATCACCACCAAGAAATTCAGAATGTTTATTATTAATACACTTCTGCCCCTTTCTTCATCACCAGTCCTTCACAGACCTGTGGTATTCTTCGACAACAGAGATGCATGCTTACATTTCCTATACAGATAATCTTTGTGGAAATCCCTTTGCTTTCAGGTTGTCAACATTCATGTCCAGTTTAAAATTCTGCCAGTTCCTGAGGCTATTTACAAAACCCTTAGCACTAGTTGCTTACACATATAAGGATCGTACAAATAAACATTTCTCTTATCTGGGTAAATATCCATTTATGGCCCATTATCAGGATTAACTCAAGTACTAGCCAAAAATATCAACATTTCAGAAAATTGCTATATAGTGAGATGTTGAAGGTGGACCTCTTTGTAGCATATCAAAATTCTCTAGTCAAGACAATCACCCCAGAACAAGGAGAAAAGTTGCAATTTTCTCTCATGGTCATAAAAACTAATGCATACCTTTTCTCCAATTTCACTGATACAGGTGTTCCCTTGTGAAGCCAGTCTAATTCTAATTACACACAGACAGCCCAGGAAATTATGGCCCTTACTTCTGCAAATGCTTTCTCACTCTTGGTCTGCACTGGTGTGGCATACAGGGACAGTGACCAGACTACAGTCCAGGTGACTCAAGTTTGATTAGCTGCTTGGGTGCTTAGCACAAACAGAGTAGGATTGGCATACCCATCCTGAGGGGTGGGGGGTGGGGGGTTGTATGTGTCCAGAGGCACACATGCATGATCAAATTTCTTTAGTGGAGATCAGGAAAACCACTGCATGGTGCTTTCTGCAGTTGGGCAGGGTGCTCTGTTGACATTATCCATTTGTAAAAGTGAGAGGTGGTGCATTGTAGACACATATTGCATGACCTACCCAGGGACATTGCTGGGCAGATGCTGGTGGCTCAGGCTTAAGGAAAAACTCAAACCAGTGGCTGCCTTAATGGTGGCCTCTCATGACTGACTTTCACTCAGGTAATGGAGAACAAGTATACTGATTGGCTGGGAGGGAGCTGATGATCTACAGGCAGTGGAACCAAAACATTTTTAAAAGTGTTCTCTGTCTTCTCTCCCGTGACTGCTGAGGAACACAATACTTTCTCAATAGCAAAGAAAGAGATTGTCACCACAATATCAGATATTTCAGTCCTGCTCGAGGTACAGGATACTGATTTTATACCGTGGCTCATATGTTGTTTATTTGTCCTCCATATCGTGAAACAGACTGAAGGATAAGCAACTAGAAGGTATAACTTTAGAAGGGGAAAATGTTTTGTTTTGTTTTTTATTCTGATCAAGTAAGCAAGGGACAAACCTATTCCTTTGCCTATTTCCAGTAATTTTGTATTGCTTAAATCTCTTGCTCAAGTCAAATTTAGTATATACATCCATCCAGATCCACGTGTCTACAGTAGCTTTTCACCTTTCACAATACCAAAAGATATTTGTTACTCCTTCGGTAAAAAAAAAAAAAAAGTTTCCTGAAAGGAGTTCTTCACTTTAGACTTCCAAAAAGACTAATTTCTCCTTATTGGCATTTTAACTTTAAAAATGTGATTCTATAACCCTTCAAGTTAGCTTACTATGTAGTCTTAAAATGTCTTTTTGAAAGCTCTATCAGTGGTAGCAGTTATTTCAGAGTAACATCCCTTGGTGTGCAAGCACATTACAAAGTTTTCCAAAGTAAGGGGGGCTTTGAAGAAAATCATTCATCCTTGCCTAAGATGGTTTTAGCTGTCTCTTTGAAGCAATTTGTGCAGGTAAATATAAGAAGAGGTAAAAATGTATTGCATACTAAGGATACCTACTGATAGCTGAGATACTCTCATGGCAAACATGACAACAGTTAGGAAAACTGGTAAACTGCATCACTCACAGAAGTCACAGAAAGCCTACCACTAACAACTCAAAATGTGTGCAGGTTAATGGACCACTGCACTGCCTATGGCTATTACAAATACTACAGGGCACTGGAAGGCTAAGCTGAAGCAAAAATATACTAGAGTGAATGCAGCATCTGTTATCAAGTTTAATAATGTTATCAGCTCAAGATATTACAAGCTGCCATTTGGACTAACGTCCAGAAATTTACAAAACATTACATGGTGGAGTCATGGCTGTAGAAGTAGCACAGATTTTGGCACAGCTGGCCTACAGGAGATCCCCCAACTGACCACTACTGGAATTCTGTCCCAGTGTTATGATTTACTTACTGTTCCATCCTGAAAAGAAAATATTACAGTTGTGTGAGAATACTCACCATAACAGCAGAATGTTTTCTAACATACTGCATGAAATGGACAACTGGATCAGCCATAACCTGAGACAATGGCACATTAATTAGATCTTCAAAGGAAAAGTCAGAATAGTGTTAAGAACACAAACACCCCCCCCCCCATGCACACACACACACACACACACACACACACACACACACACACACACACACACACACACACACACACAAACACAGAGCCCCCATTGTCTGTCTAGAGTTTAACATTTGCACTTTTATATTTTTCTGAGATGATTGTTTTTAAAGAACTTTTATTTATATACTTATATTATTACTTTGTTCACAACTCTGCAAATGCACAGCATTTAAATAACTCTGTTGTATAAAAAACACACCAGAAACTAGGCCTGCTTTATCGTAACAGAAAATGTCTAACTTCCAATACTAGACTCTCCTTGGCACAGGCACTTCCCCTCCCTTCTTTATGCTGCCCCTGTCCTAACTAACATTCAGTCCACAACCTTGTCCAAATTACAACAAACATACCACAAAATAGCAAGTTTTATCACTAACTCCCCTTACAACTCTCACCATTGCCTTTCACTCAACTCCCTCCAGTGGTTTGAACTCCCCCAACTACTCCTTCTATCACAGTTTCAAATAATACACTCTGTACTATAAAAAACATCCTCCTGCCCAAGTCTATCCTCCCTAGTATCCACCTACACCCCCTCTAGGACTCTTTGCATCTCAAACTAGCAGCTGCTTGATATCTACAAACCAAAGAAAACTGTGGACAAACTACTGTATAAATATTCCGTAGCCCAAGCTTGGAACAAACTCCCTTTAAACATATGCTCCATTACCCACCCATTACACATTAAAAAAAGAGCTCAAACTTTATCTGCTTAACAACAAAACTTGCCCCTGTCAGGACCCTACCTAACTACTCCTCCTTTTTATATCTTGTTCCCATCATATGTCCACTTGTATTAGTCTCAACCTTTTTCACTGTGTAACTTACTGGTATTTATCCAGAAATTCTAATCGCTAAACAATGGTAGCGCATATATTGCTACTCACTTTGCTATTTATGTGCATTGCTACTTGCCTATTTATTTTCTGTATGTTTTCTCTACTTTTTTTTTTTTACCTGTATTGGTAATTGTATTATCTTGGATTGTAAATCTGTATAATTCTGTAAATTGTTTTGTAACTGGAGCTTTTCTCTTTGGGTCTCCACTGAAAATGGGCTACTAGCCCAGCTGGACTAACCCTGTTAACAAATGTCAATAAATAAAATAAAAATAAATAACTACATGGTGCATGACCTGTCCTAAGAAAAAACGTTCTCATTCATTCATCCATTCATTCACTGATTACTTGCTGATGCCAGTGCAGGACTGTGGGCAAGCTGGAGTACATGAAAGTATTTAGTGGCTGGGAAAACATAGAATCCCAACCTGAGCAGAGTGCTAACCCACTGCAAGACACATTCACTCACATAGACACACAACTATAGGCAATTTAAAGGGTTTCCAATTCACCTAGGGAGTAGGGAGAAACCTGAGTACCCGAGTACCTGGTAAAATCCAACATGGACAGAGGGATGATAAAAGAAATGATTAAGCTAGTGCTGCTCACGTGGAAGGCACATGTCACCTGATGCCACTATTACACTAGGCACAACTGCATTTTCCAGCAATCCATTAATGCTGGCATGAAATGTAGGCAAATAGCAAATTGTTAGTTTTGCAATGTTATTACTTTTATTATTATTATTATTATTATTATTATTATTATTATTATTTGCAAAATAGCTTCTGGGTATAGAGGCAACTATATAGTGTCTGTTGACTTCCATTTCAGTTTCTGGGCATTATCTCAAAATTTGCTGTTGCAGTTTATCGTTGGCATTGCCATAGAATTTGTTGTTTCATAACAGGGAAACACTGGATAGCAGAGCTGGCCAGCATCAGTTAGGAAAAGGATGCCCCCCCCCCAAAGATAGATAGAAGAATACTGTCACTTGCTTCTGAAAAGGCTAGGAAATGACCGCTCTACCAGCTCACAAAGCAAAATCTAGAATGCAGTAACAGCTAGCTAGGAAAGCTAGTAAAGAGGATCAGCTTTTATTCACATATACAGGAGAGGAAAACAGAAGTAATGTATACACATATATTGCTAGATTGCAAAACAGTAGGCAAGTGTGTACTTACCCAGTGAGCAGACAGACAAACAGATAACACTTTTTTGCACCTATTTTGTAAGAAAAACGACAGTATAACGTAAATAAGTGTTTTTATACAAGAGGAAAAGCAAGTGTATTGACTGAATAGTTCACCTTCAGAAAGTTAGGGTAGAGCTGACAAAACCCACGGCAGACAAGGTACAGATGACAGTATGGGCTCTGCTTAATGGCATTAAAGTCCTCTGCACACCAGCATTATACTTGTTTAATATACTACTGGCATTAGAAAGAAACCAGCAGGTCCTACATACAAAAAGGATCATTCAATAGAGACCCAACAAATTACATTCCAGCAAGTTTAGCCCCAGTTCTTTACTAAAAAAGGAGAAACTATCACAAAACTAACACATTTATTGGAGTAAGGTGGTTTGTAGAATCAGTATCAATGTCATTTACCAAAGACAAATACTGCCAAGCCAAAGTCCAGTTACTGGCTGGAACCAGGTTACATCAGAATGGACAAAGGCTTCCTGGAACATATGAAGCACATAGATACTGGGAAAGACTTCAACAATGTTCAGCATATTGTCAGTTTCGACAGAAGATGAGAGAAATTCGGTTAAATGTTAATGATGGTCTGGGCTGCATCGTAAAACATAAAGAGAGGTGCCTCATGGGTAGGTCATGGGACTGGTACTGTTCTCTGTATTTGTGTCAGACATAACCAGCAGCCTGTGGAACAAAATGCCACACTGCACACAGATAGCACATAGATAGAACCAGCATCCCTAGATGAAGCATAGAGACTGCAGGAAGATCTCAGGTATCAAGTGGAGTAGACAGGAAGCTAGAAACTGTAGTTCAGCATTAAGGGCCACAAAACAACATAACTTGGCAAAACAGATAAAGAAGTCCATTAAAAGTTAGGGAAGGCACGGACAGAAGCCAATGTGCAAGAAATCGATATGGGTATAATCATCGTCATCACTGCAAAAACGAATTACACAGCACTATTCTGGGAGTATAAACAGGACGCTGGATGCATACCCAGAGGAACTGAGTCAAAAGACTGAAAAAGCATACTTTTACTGTACAGAACACCAGTCAGATCATGCTTTCAATACCATGCACAATACTTCTGGCAACTGTACAAGTCTGGGAATACATTAATGAGACAATGTCAGGAGAAGGGCACCTATGACGGCTTCACAGGTATAACAGCTGGTACCCTTCCTGATTCTTTGCTGAAGGGCACCCTGTGCGGTTGGCATGTTCTCCACATGTTGGTGTTTATTTTGCTGCAGACTTCCATTCCAAATATGTGTTCACAGGTTGCTTGGTGACAATATCCTGTCCATGGGTATAAGACTGGCTATACAAGTGCATGTACCCTGTAGTAGACTGACTGCTTGTCCAGGTAGGCTCCTATCTGGCACCTGTTGCTTAATTGCTTAATTGAATACAGCAACAACTATATATATATATATATATATATATATATATATATATATATATATATTTATATTTATTTTATTTATTTATTGATTGGCATTTGTTTACCGGGAAAGTCCACTGGGCCAAGAGAACCCATTTTCAGTGGAGGCCTGGGGAGAAAAGCTCCACAGTATACCTGTACCTAGCATATAAAACAGCACATAAAATATAAGACAACTAGAAGATATAAGCAACATTCACAAAACAGACAGTAATATACAATAGTTGAAAAAGTGTGCAAACACATTATATGTGCAGATTTATATAGGTAAAAGTTACAAACTGATCAAGTGATTGTAATATTAAACACAAGAGGTAATATACTGTAGAAAACAAGAACTTAGCAGTATTTTCAAGTTGTTTTCAGACTATAGGCAGCAGAGTGGAATGAAGGTGTAGACAGACAGAAGGGCAAATATGGATAGTAGAGAAAAGTTAAATTGTTTGTTTTGAGTAGTGATAAAAGAAAGTTTGAAGAGGTAAGGATGCAAATTAAGGTGTGGACAAACAAAGTGTAGGCAGTCAGGTTATGGTTGGATGAGAATTGAGAGATGTGCATTGCCATAGGGTAGAGAGATGTTGCCGCAATGATTTTTTTGAAGAAAGAGTTATTACTGGAGGTTCTGATAGCTGATGGGAGAGAGTTCTAAAGCCTGGCAATGGAGAAGGAATAAAGCATGTTGTCAGCAGGGAGTTTAGGTTTGTCTATTTGCAGAAGAAGTTGATTTTCAGATCTAAGTGGCCTATTTGGGTGGTAGTGGGTTAAGACGGTAGAGAGGTATGGGCAGTCTGAGGGTTTGTAAATGATTTTGTGAGCTGTGATTAGCTGTAGGTAGGTAAGATGATGTGGAAGTTTGTGCCAGTTAAGTCATTTTAAGGCAATGCAGTGATGGGAAGAGCATTTTGCACTGGTTGCAAACTTGGCTACCCTGTTGTAGCATGAATCAAGCTTGGCTTTTAGGGTGGAGTGGATATTGGTGAAGAGAGAAGCACAATACGGGAGTGATGGTAAGAGAAAAGTTAAGGCAAGAGTACATTTAGTAGAGCAGTTGATAGCATTTTTGTTGGTAGAGCATGCCAAGCGTATAGTTTGTTTTTTTGATATTATTGTGGATGTGAAGGTTGAATCTCAGGTTTTTGTTGAGGATAACTCCTAGTAATTTAGTGTGGAAGACAACCTCTATAGTAGTGTTGAACTGAGAATGAATGGTGGCATCGGTCTTGTTGACAGAGGTTTTTCTTGGGAGTAAATAATAACAGTTTAGTTTTGTTTGGGTTTAGAGCTAGATGTTTATTAGCCATTCAGATTTCGGTGGTGGTAAAGGCATTCTGGCATATCTGCAAAAGTTCAGTTGTTGATTTAGCAGAGCAAATAATGGTTGAAAACAAGGCCATTGGTAACATCAGAACATAGTATTCCACAGAAAAGAGTAGTGGATGCCTGGCAAAGCCACTTTGGACATAATGAAGTAAAGCAAATGACTTAAGAGCAAAGAGTGCCGAAACAGATGCTAAGTCGCTTCCAAACTACCACCCATAGCACTAAACTAGGTTCGGGAAAATGAGCGGACTGTGTAGGCGGCCTATACAGAAACACTTTTCATGTCTTTTGACAGAAAAAAAATGAATTAAAGGGTAATCAAAATGCTCCCCACAGCCACAAACTAATGGGAAGGAATCAACTAACATGGTAACATGGGTGCCTGTAGCTAGCTTGGGGAGACAGCAACAGCTGGCCTGCCTTCCTTGGAAGGAGAGCTATGCCACTCATGCAGTGCCCACATTGATGTTTCTGAGATTTTAGGAGGAGCAGAGCAAGACCTATATGGAAGCATGTACTGGTCTCTTTGGAGCTACCACATACTTGCCTACAGTCACAGGGACATAATACATTAAAAAAGTTATTGCTTGGCTTCCGGATATTGGCAAAGGCTCTTGCCACCCCCATAGTGCCTTTTTTAGACAAGGCTCAAATTCTAAACCTACCACCCTAGAACACAAAAAAGGAAGAAAACTAAGGGTAATGCTGCTCAATGCCAGAAGTCTCAACCTCAAGATGCGAGGCCCTTCTCAGTATGGAGAACATTGATGTCTGTGCTGTGACTGAAACCTGGTTCAAGGCTCCTGAGAGCACCCCAGCACTATCAGGTTTTACCTCATATCATGCATTCCGGCCCCAAAATCCGGACAACACCAAGAAAGGAGGGGGGGGTCCATATTCATCAAGGACACCCACACCTCAAGGTTGGTGGCAACACACGATGCATCGGAGACCATCCAGGTGCAATTAACCATAGGCAAGACTGCTCTGCAATTTGTAGCATGTTACAGGCCACCCTCTCAAACTCAGGAACCTCACATAGCTTTCCTGAAAACACTGGAGGGATAAATGTATCTCCAAACACCATCATACTAGGTGACTTCAACTACCCTAATATAGACTGGGATCACTACTCAAGCCCAAAACTCTAGCCCAAAGGTTCCTGGAGTTCATAAACTCAAATGCCATGGAACAACTAGTCACCATCCCCACAAGAGGTGAAAACATACTTGATCTCATCATCACGAACATGGGATCACAATGTTCAACACCGGAAGTATACCCCTCACTGGTGAGATCAGATCACAAACTAATCTCACTGGAGGTCCTCATCCCACCACCTGAGATAAAAAGACCACAGTGAAGAACTTCAAAAGCCGAAAACTTCACTTCAACTTCTAGTGGTGGTCTCTTTTTAAGGCCCCCAGCCAGCAGAAACATTACTCAAGCCGCTGAATCACTTACAAATGCCTTCTACCAGCACCTACAGGACTGCATGGATCAGTCAATCCCAAACAAAACAAAGACTCTCTGAACCAAAGGCAAGCATCCAGTCTGGTGGACCCCAGCCATAAACAAGCTCTACAACAAAAGGAGGAAGCTACTACAAGATAGAGCAAAATCCTTAAAAGGTAAGACACTGTTGATCATTATAAGTAAAAAACTAAGAGCTCTCATAAAATCATCCAAGGCAAATTTTGAGAGAAAAATAGCTAAGGACTCAAAAGACAATCATAAGGCCTTCTTTAGCTATGTTAGAAACCTGGGAGGAAACTCCCAGATATGCTCAGAATTAGTTCAAAATGATGTGAAAATTACTGAACCTACAGACATTGCCAATATACTGGCTGACAGGTTCAGTGCAAAAAGGAGAGATATCTATACCAGAGGATTGTAGCCCCCAAACATCTCTAGCAGGTGAGAGCTGCTCTCAAAAACACAGCATCCATGGGACCCGATGGTGTCCCCGGCTGTGTGCTCCACGAACTCAATGAGGAATTAAACCCGCAGTTAGGACAGCTGTTTAATCTTAACCTCACCTCAGGATACGTACCCAAGGAGTGGCGCATGGCAACTGTGGTCCCACTTCACAAAGGCGGTGCCTCCACCGACCCTGGAAACTACCGTCCCATCAGCTTGACAAGCCTGATCTGCAAAGCCATGGAGAGGATCATAATGGAACTCATAAATAAAGACATAGGGAACTTGCAGACTCTGGATCCAACCCAGTTTGGCTTTGTCAAAAGCAGATCATGCCTTTTAAACTTGGTTGACTTTTTCGAAACAGTCACCAAAGCCATTGATAGGGAAAGGCTGTCCATACAGCCTACCTCAACCTGGCAAAGGCTTTTGACACAATACCCCACTCAGGTATCATTGAAAAACTCACCAGCTTAAATGTAAACCCATACATCACAAGATGGGTTGCAAACTGGCTAAGTGACAGAACCCACAGGGTCAGAGTTGCTGGTGCCATGTCAGACTCAAAGCCTGTCAAAAGTGGTGTCCCACAGAGCTCAGTCCTGGGCCCACTCTTGTTCGGCATCTACTTTTCTGAAGTACAAGCAAACACAGGAGGGTTATGGCTGACAAAGTTTGCAGATGACTGCAAACTGGGTGCCATAGTCGAAAACACATCTGACACAGATATCCTTCAGAAGGGTCTCACAGAAACGGATAACTGGTGCCAGAGCCATGGCCTAAAGTTAAACGCCAAGAAATGCATAGTCATACCCTTCGGGAAAAACAAGGTTACCCCTAGCTACCATATAGGTGGCAATCCACTGAGCACAGAAGAAGTTATCAGGGATCTGGGGACCCAGGTTGACAGTAACCTTTCATTTGACACTCACGTTGCTAAAGTAGTTAGGAAGACCTTCTACATTGCCCACCTGATCATGAAGGGATTCACATCTAGATCAAGAGAGGTCATCGTCCCCCTGTACTCATCACTCATCAGACCAATGATTGAGTACAATGCCCCTTTCGGAATGTATCTGACCCGACACCTGCAGCAGCTGGAAAGGCCCCAAAAGTTCCTCACCAAAAGGATAAAGGGTCTCAAAAATATGTCTTATTCTGCCCGACTGAAAGAACTACAGCTCTATTTAGTCGCTTACCGCTTGCTCAGAGGTGACCTGTGCCTGACATACAAGGCCATGTCAAACCCAGATTTGATGAACATGCTTCACCTCAAAAAATCTAGATCCCTCAGAACTACAAGGGCGGGAGACTTAAACCTTGACACGGTTATTAATAGGACGTGCTGGAGGGACAGATTCATTACCCAGAGACTCCCTATGCTGTGGAACAAAATCCCGGTACATGTGAGGCAGAGCACCTCGCTGGCCTTGTTCAAGAGAAATCTTGACCAATGGATGGGAGATCGCAGATATACCCCAGGGATTACCTCAGTGTCACTGCTTGACAGAGGCACAGCAAAATAATGGGCATAGTTTTCTTCAAACTAAAGAGGTGGCGAAAGCCACAAAACTCTGGGCTAGGCTTATAAATGCCCTTGGGCAGATAGCCTAGTATGAACCTATGAACCTATGAACCTATGAACAGTACAGGTTCATAGGTCCATACGCGACGAATGACCATTTGGGCCCTTATCAGCCTAGTTGTGCAACCCAAATGTTACCCATAAATTTGATTTACATGGTTGGTGATTTGCTGACTGCCTCTGTCCATCAGAGACATAGGAGCCAGAATAGGGGCGAATTTCTGATTACTCAACCATTGGTCCAAGCTGAGCTTAAATAGAGATAAGGAGGAATTCTGCTTCACATAGAAGGGATTCCATTATTCATGTCTTGTCCCATTAGGTGAATAAATGGGTGGAAAATGAGCAAATAGAGAGGAAACCTTCATCTAAGATCAATTGAGGAATAAAAAAAATGCTCAATATATTCCAGTTCTTGTAACACACAAAATAGCAAAATAAAGGCAGCAGGTACCCTAAGAATTCCTGAGCAGCCACATTACAAAACTACTGAGTTAGTGGCAAACTTTGAAAAGCCACTGTTCATACAGCATTCAGTGACTGCAGACTCAGCTAAAGAAGCTATTCATTGCCAAATGTGCTGCCCACCAAAGCCAAATGAGCTAAACCAAGCTGGGCACTCATACACTTTCAGTCAGATTATGCTGTAAATGAAGGTTTAGATACCTCTATAGCAGTGAAAAAATGCATCTTCATGTCTTGTAAGTTAAATATCAAGCTTAGGGCCTACTGATAATCAGGAATCCTGAATTTCATTTATTTTTTTATTTTTACTTTGTGAACTAGGTAGGTAGGCTAATCCAGAGACCATTTCAGCCACAATCAGGGCAATAAGGCAAGGAAGAGTTCCATATATATTCTATGGAGTGTGTATGTGGCTGCAGGCAAAAGACAAGTTACATACAAAGAAAGGTAACATTTAGAATACACTTGAAAGTCCAAGCAGACAAATTTCGATTCAGAGAGTTTATGTTCAATGAAGTTTACATAAGGGTACAAGAAATTATAAAGTCAAACTTCATTTAACATGCCAAAACACACAAAATCAAAGTGAAACTATTTATTTTTATTTATTTATTGACGTGTTTACCGGAAAAGTATAACTGGGCTCAGATGCCCTTTTTCAGTGCAGGCCCAGGGAGAAAAGCTCCAAGGTATCATATTTAATATGATCAATATTTATAACAACAAAGTTTATAATGCAGTTGCAGTGAAAACGTAATACAATAGTCAATATAATAAAATGTGCATTGATATTCATAAACATTAAATTTACAAGCATTGTATTGTGACTTTACAGATACAAGAGTGGTGTATAAGGTTGGTAGGAGTAATTTAAGAAATACAATAGATTGAGATATTAGAAAAGATTCGCAAGTCTGAGTGTTAATAGAAAGTAGTGATGGAACAGTAATATTGGTTGTGCTAATTAGAAGTAGGCATAGTAATTTAAAAAGTACAATAAAGTGAGGCATTAGAAGGAGATAAGCAAGTTAAGTGAGGTAGTGCTTTAAAGGGAGGTATAAAAAAGGTGATGAAGGGTGTTAGAAAGCTATGTCCAGGATGAGGAGTAGTAACAAAGCCAGGGGGCAGAGATGACATTTTTTAGTAATGTTATGAAAAGATGAAAATGTGTGATAGACTTAACTGATATAGAAATGTTATTCCAAGTTCTAAGAGACTGATCCCAGCATGGCAAGCAGTTGTTTATTATTTGACTGAAGGAGACAATTTGGATGATAGTACTGAAGCAGAGGTCTAATTGCTGGGCAGGCGAATGTAGTATGGGTTAAGGTGAGCTGGATATAAGACAGGTGGTGATAAAGCTGAAGCCAGTTAAGTGTTTTTAGTGCTAAACAGGGGTGGGCATGAGGTTTGTTGCCAGTGAGTCTGGCGCCTTTGTTGTAGCATTGTTCAAGCTCAGAACTAAGTGAGGCTTGGAGGTTGGTCTTGATAGGGGGCTCCACAGAGGGTAATAGGTAAGTAGTAGCTAGAGTTACCTTGGCAGAGTCTGTAAGGAATTTCTTTACTCTCTGTAGGGTGCCTAGTTTTTGATGGATTTCTTGATGCTGTTGTAGATATGTAAATGGAATTTAAGACAGTCGTCAGCTGTCATGTCAAGTAGTTTCATATGTTGGGTAACTTCAGTTGTGGTATTATTTGATGAAGAAATTTTATTTTATTTTTTTATTGAAATGGGATTTTGGGAAAAACTGAAGCAATTTAATATTCTGGGGATTTAGTAGCAGCTGATTATCCTGTAGCCAACTTTCAACAGCATTAAAAGATTCCTGAGTAATTCTCTGAAACTATATTACGTTGTCAGAAATGCATATTAGGATTGCATTATCAGCGTATCGAATGAGGGAAGCTTGCTGAATGAAGCCTTTGTGGCACACCAGTATTGATAGGAAGAAAGGGAGCTGTTTAACAGACTGATATATTTTGGTTAAGTAACTGTTAAGCCATAGTAGTGTTGGTTGTGATAACCCAAGTGAAGACAGTTGGTAAAGGGTTTTTGTGAGAGACTAGAGCAAAAGCTTTAGAGAGATCGAGGACTGCAGAGGCAACAAGTGTGCCTTCATCTCTGGCTTTGTTACTAGTATCTGTGACAGTTAATGTTATGGTAGTGATATGGGTGGGTCTAAAACTCTGCTGTGTGGTGATCAGGAGCTTTTCCCAGAGAATATGTTGAAGTTACTTGTGAATGCATTTCTCCAAAATTTTTAACAAAGGGGATAATATGGCAATACGTCTGAAATTGGTTTTATCAGATGAGTTTCCTCTTTTATGAAGGGGGATGATTCGGAATGTTTTCCATTAAGAAGGAATGTACAATTCATTGATAGATCTGTTAATTAGAAGAGACACAGGATAGGCTATGGAACTGGCAGGTAGCTTGAGATATTTTGCTGTGAGATTATTTACTGAGGGAGAACAAGGTTTCAGTTTAATAAGTAGTGATTTGATGGAGGAGGTTGAGATGGGATTTAGGGTGAAATGGGGGATGTTTGCTGTTTGAGAAGACATTCCAGGATTTCTGGGAGGAAAATCTTTAGTAAGGGCTTTAATACTTTCTATAAAATGTTTGTGAAACTGAGCAACTATTTTGGAAGGAGTGTTATTTGGTGCAGGATTAGTAGTATTGGATGTTCCATGGTGCAGTATATTATTAATAGAAGAGCAGAATTTTTAAGGGTTGGAAAATTGATTAAGTAAGGGGTTACTAAAGTAGATTTTCTTGTCTGCGATAATCTGTCTTTTAATATTGTTACATAGTTCTTTAAAGTGTTGTAGGTATTGAGGAGATCTATATTTTAACCACTCTTTACAAGCCTTGTCTCTTTCACACATTAGGTGCTGCTTTGAGTAGATAACCAATGAGTATGGTTATTGTTTATTCTTTTGTTCTAGTTGGAGCAAAACTATTGAGGGTTTTCAGGAAAAGTGAGTTATATTTGTGTACAGCTTCATTGAGTGGAATAATTAGTGAGGTTACAGGAAGTTCTAAATAAGTGTTGTTTGACCTGATGGGTATAGAGTCTGTTTGTATATACAGGGAGGTGATCACTGAGGGAATCAGAGAGGGTACCACTGGAGACATATTTAGTGGAATCAGACACCAATATCTAGTCAAGAACTGAACCACTATTTTGGGGATAGTTATGAAGTGTGTGGGAGGAAATGAGTTGAGTCAATTCAGATAGGCTTATGCTAGTTGATAGATATTTTGTGGAGATAATCTGACAATCAAAATTATTGTCACCTAGAATTATCTTTTGATTAGAAAGTGTATGTGAGATCCAGTTTTGGATGTTTTCCAGACTTGCAGATTATCACCTGGGGGAATATAGAGTACTATAATACATAGTTCTGGTTTGTTAGTTTAAGACGGGAAATGAGTTCAGTTTTATGGAATTTGGGAATAAATTTATTGTAGGGTAGGATTTCAAGATAGTCAGGGTATAGTAAAGCTACTCCACCACCTTTTTTGAGTTCTATCAGCCCTGATGATATTATAACCAGGGAGTGATATTTCTGAGTCAAGTATGTAGGGTTTTAGCCAAGTTTCAGTTATGACAAGAATATCTGGTGTATTGTGGGAGATCTAAGCATGGAGTTCTGAAATTTTATTATAGATGCTACAAGTATTTAAGGAAATGATTTTAAGCTGTTTGGGTGCATTTGAGATAGGTAAATTGCGTTTTTTTTTCCTTGTATAAAACGTTTTATTTAAATTTATAACAGAAAAGAAAACAAAACAATAATTAAGATAAAAATAAGTAACTATTTACAAAAGTCCATAACAAAGAGATTATATGTCAAGTGATTAAATAGCCAAGATTTATAAGAATATGTAACATATGACATTCTAATCTTTATAGTCAAAAGTTCATTTTACAAACAATTTGTTTGCTATATTATTAAATTCAGTAAATGGAGGAGTATTTTTATTTTTCCAGTTTTTGGGTTTTGATGGTTTTGACGATGGTGGTGTGGTCCCTATTTTGCAAGGAGATGAATGGGCTGAGTAACGGGGTTGGCTTGGATGAGTTTAGGAGGATACTGGGGTGTCATGAAGGAAGGACAGGCTGGGTTGTATGAATATCCCCACAGAGTGGTAAGAGAGAGAAAAATGGATGTGTATGGTAAGCTTGTTTGGCTTTAACTGTAGAAGTTAGTTTTATTTTGGTGTGTTAGGTGTGAGGGTTTAGTAATTAATTTAAAGTAAAGATTGTATGAGTGTTTGCATATAGTGGAAGTGATTGGTGGTGTAGTGGGGTGAATTGAATGGTTAGAGGTGGAGCACAGAGTGGGAGAAATGTGTACAAGATTGAGTGATGTATGGTAAGTTATAAGGCAATAAAACAGTAAGAGTAAGGATGCAGTAATATTTAAGAGAAGCATGGTGTGTAGTTTTGTAAAGAAATATGTCAAAGAAAGAGGAGCTAGACCACTGGGGTATGAATATAGAAAGGGTAGGAGTAGATAGCTAAGTGAGGTGGATGCTGTGAGCTGTGATCATTGTGGTTAGTAAATATAGGAGAGTAAAGAAAGTTAAAGTGCTTAAATGCAGACTCATGGTTCAGGAACTGTGTGTGTGTATTCTTCTGCCCAAGACATGTCTATATTTATGTGTATGCATTTAAGATGGGTGGGAAGTGTGTGAGTGATAAAGATGCTTTTTGTTTTCCCTGTCCCATTTTGTTTTCTGTTTTATGAAATCTGTTTGGCCTGGTGTTTTTGTTCTATGTGAGAAATAATGGCTTAAATTAGCTAGGCTGCACATTTCACGTTTTTCATTGGTTAAATTGTTTCTTGAGTGATACTTAAATACACAGTTAATTTCTGCGGCTTTGTCTTTTTTTCTGAAAAATATTTCAAGCCTGCATTAACTAAAGCACTGCTGGTGATTCCGTGTTTTTTTTTTCCTACCCGCCATCCCCTTTGTTGTTGTGCTTTTTAAATCTGGTGATTTTTAGCTGCCAACCCCCTACTGTAAACTGAGCTTTGTAAGCTCCTTCCTTTTTATACTGCTGTTGATTTCTTGAATTATTTATTGGCCTTTCCTTGGGCTTATATTGAAAAAGTGCATTTTGCCTCTCATTGTCTGTTCTACTGATTCATTTGCTCTAAATTCATTATCTAGCTAGCTGTTGGATAAAGTATTGTATTTTTACACTCTAGCAAGCATTTGTTTTTACATAAAGAGGTCAATGGGTTTCTATCTAGTGCACTGGGAGGTAGCCTAGTCTGTTTAGGTTGGGGAAACATTTGAGATTTCTGCATGTAGTTTTATTGGCTGGAGGGCTTATTAATCAGCTTATCTTGCTTTTAGTACCCTTATAAATTCTGTACAATAATCACACTTTTATAAGCTGTTTAAAGTACACTGCTGTATCCATATCTTTAAGTTTGTGGCAGTATTTCATAACTTTTAAGTTTGCTTGTGGTAGCATTTCACTCCACAGACTCCTTTACTATACTTTTATATTAGGTGGACTGGGATTATTCATCTAGTGCCAGTAGGTGTTTACCTGGTCTATCTGAGCTGAGAAGTGCACATAAAGGCTCTAAGTATTGTTTTGCATTTCCATTATATACTGTGAGTTGTAAAAAGGAAAAAACGGAGGATACAAATCACGCCAGTCGAAGGATGAAAGAAATATTTTTACTTATGCTTGGTTAGCGCTTTCATGCAAATCATTACTTGCACTTCATCAGACAAAGCAAGAATAAAATACATCCCAATTTATACTTCCAAATGATAAAACACAGCCCTAAATCAATTAAATAATTAACTTATAAATCAACCATTTACTAACAGTATTTAACTTAATTAAAGCTACACACAACCATAAAAAGAATACATTCACTTAACCAACTACGTAACATTTCATTAAAAATGTATACCAAAAATTCGTTACATATATTCACAAAACTCAAAACTTTACATATTTGTGTCTGTATTGTGTATTTCAAATAATAATAAATAATTTAAATAGTTTTAAATAACTTTAAAAATACTAAACATGGAATTACTTGATTTATAGGATTTTCCAAGTCAGGGTCTGAACATGTTTGAATAAAATATATATATATGTATATATATATATATATATGAAAAATATATATGTTTGTAAAAAACCTTATATATAAGAATATTAATGAGTGTATACATACACCCATATATATACCTATTAAAAACCCACTATCTCTCCAGGGCCTTGATATTAAGTAAACATTTGATAGAACACATGTCGTTAATGCCCGGGTAAGAATAAGCGTTGGTTTTTAACTGCCGAAGGAGCAGAGAGATCCCTGGAGAGATAGTGGGTTTTTAATAGGTATATATATGGGTGTATGTATACAAGGGACTAACTTTTGTGCCTAGTAATCCTTGTATGCATAATGAGGTAATTACTGACATTATGTTATTTTGTAGAAACTTGATGCTGAAGAGCATGTTTGGTAATGATATATCTAACTGTAATGTACCTAAAAAAGCAAGTGGATTTATACCACAGCTTTCACCCACCTTACACCTTTTTTTGAGTGCTTGTGAGAAAGATATGGCCAAGTATTATACCGAAGGTCTCTTTTCCAAATATTATAATTTAACTACAGAGCAGACCACAGCTTTGAAGGGATTAGCTAACAACGCTTCCATAACAATAAAAAAGGCGGATAAGGGGGGAGCTATTGTTTTAATGGACACTACATGGTACAATGACAAAATAAAACATTTGCTACAAGATGATATGGCTTATATAGAGATTAATCCTGTATCTGTAAAACATATAGTTGATAAAGTACATAAGAAGTTAAATACCCTGAAGAACAACTTTAGTATCACTGAAGAGACTTATCAGTTTTTACTGATAGAGAAACCAGTAATCCCAATATTTAAGGCACTACCCAAACTGCACAAATGTTTGAATGACCCACCCTTAGGCCGATTGTTTGGCAGGGGATGGGTAACCGAAAATGTCTCCATATGGATAGATTTTTTATTAAAACCTTATATCCAACAAATGGAAAATATCCTGATAGACACAGGGCATTTTTTACAGATCTTGGGGAATGTTATCAAACCTGCCAGTGTAGATAATGTTCTTATGGTGACACTAGACATTAACAGTCTTTTACAGTGATCAACAATGATTATGGTATTACCTCTATAATTGAACTTTTGACAGGTTTGGGTGTCACTGAGAACAAAATAGAACTCATTAGGGATCTGTTAACATTAGTGCTGGACAATAATGTTTTTCTGGGAGCTGGCTCCACGTATAGGCAAGCACAGGGTGTAGCCATGGGCACACCCTGTGCCAATACCTATGCGAACCTTGTCCTCTTAAAATGGGAAATGATGAATATTTTGGGAAATGCTACTTGGAAGGATTACATCTTGATGTATGTTAGATTTGTAGATGATATTTTTATTCTTTGGAATGGAGAATATGACAAGTTTAACAGTTTTTTGTCATACCTACATACTACCACCACCTTCCTTAAGTTTAGTGCGAACACATCTTACCACTCTATAGATTTTTTAGATGTGAGGGTCACACAACAACAAGTAGGCTTTTCATCTAGCCTTTACAAGAAAGACTGTTGGCAAAATACCCTGCTGTCCTACGACAGCATGCATCCTCGCCACATTTTCCCTAACATTGTTAGAGGGCAAGTGAGTCGTGTCTCCCGGATTAGCACAGATGACAAGCAATTTGAACAAGAGTTAGTGAATCTAACGGGGCACTTTGAGCAGAGAGGCTATGGGAAGAATATGGTAAGGAACGTTATAGATAATGGTAAGATCCATAGACAGACTAAATCTAGACCTTGGCTCAATAGCAATCAGCCCCAGGCTCCCGTAGTGACCGTGCAGGATACCACCATACAGAGAGGCACCAAGTTGTTGTTCACCTATGGGAGCAACATCAGTGACATCTGTAGAATTGTTAACAACAACTGGAACATCCTCACCAGTGATACCAGTTTAAAGGGGCTAATTGATAACAGACCTTATTTTCAATATAGAAGGAATAAGAACTTGAGTGACATTTTATGTAAGGAGAATAGTCTCTCTGAGAGCAGGCCATTTAAGAGCAGGGCAGGTACACTTCCATGTGGTACATGTAAAGCTTGCAGCTTTATCAATAAAGAGGTTAACTTCATACATAGAACCACCGGGAAGAATGTTGTATTTAAGGGTAGAGCCACTTGCAGGACCTCAAATGTGGTCTATTTGGCTGAATGCACAAAATGCCCCAGTTTTTATGTGGGCATGACCACAAATATGTCTAAGGTGAGAATCCTACAACATTTAGGAAGTATAAGGAATAGGGATGACAGCAATGCCTTGTACAGGCATATATGCATACATCCAACACATAGCTTTTCATTTAGAGTGATAGTTAACATTAGAATGAATAATCGGGGGGGGATGTCAGGCTGCAGACTGCCTTGGATGAAACTAAATGGATTATAGACTTAATGGCACACCTACCCCCAGGTTTAAATGATGTTATTCCTTTAAAACCCACACTCCTGAAGAGGCGTGTGTTTCATTGACCTATAAGGTTTTTATTGGTTGTGACTCTTTTTAAAAAGAATGTGCATGCAGTGTTTGTTGTCTGATGAAGGGTGTAACCCGAAAGCGCTAACCTTTTCTCATTTTGTCTGCATTTGGATTACTTTGTTTACTTGTTTTAAAGTTTTTATTAAAAGTTTTATTGAGCAGCAGCAGTGTCCTGCCATCTTTTCTTCTGTTATGGTAAGATGTAGTAAGTTTCTTAAGGTTACTTTTAGAGAGATTAGTGTAAATAGGGGAAGCATATAGAAGGGTAGAGATAAGGTGTGTTTGGGCTAAGGTGGTCTGGGCTTCAGGTGTAAGAAAGGGTTTGATTCTGTACAGGGATCCAATCTTTTTATTAACTGCTTTTATTGTGTTGTTGATGTGACAATCATAGTTTAGATTATTGTCAATAGTAACACCTAGAAGTTTTGTTGAAGGGTCAGGAGAAATTTGAGTGTTATTAGTGGAATTAATAGAGAAGTTTATAGAAGTAGATTTACGGGTAGGTGAAAATAGTAACAATTTGGTTTTGTTAGGGTTGAGGAGTAGACAGCGGTCAGAGAACCACTGTTCAACAGTTAAAAAGGCTTTTTGTGTAAGAGACTGGAGTTCTGTTTGTGAGGAAGCAGTACAAATTATAGTGGAATCATCTGCATATTGTATGCAGGTAGTGTTAGGGATAGCTGATTGGAGGTCATTAATAAAGATGGAAAATAGAAGTGGGCCTAGGATAGACCCTTGGGGTACTCCTAAAGAGATAGGAAGGAGAGCAGATAGTGAATTTTTCCAGAGTACTGCCTGGTGACGGTTTTCTAGATAAGAAGTAAACCAGGTTAAGGAAGAGGGATCCAGTGCAAGAGATTTAAGTGTGTGCAGAAGAAGTATATGATTAACCATATCAAAGGCTTTTGATAGGTCTATGAATAGAGAAGATGTAAGTTTATTATTGTTACGGTTATAGTTGATGGTGTTGGTAAAGGAGAGTAAAGCTGTGGTAGTAGTATGGGAAGGTCTAAATCCATGTTGAGTGTTAGCAAGTAGGTTATTATGGAGGAGATGGTTAAGTAGTTGTTTGTGTATACATTTTTCCATGATTTTGGCTAAGGGAGATAGAAGTGCTATGGGACGAAAGTTAGAGAAGTCATTAGATTTGCCTCCTTTGTGTAGGGGAATGATGTGGGATATCTTCCAGATCTCAGGGAAAATACCTTCTTTTATAGATCTGTTTATTAGGATAGAGACAGGGTAAGCAATGGCTTTTGCTGCTACTTGCAGGAATTCTGCAGGAAGCTTGTCTGCAGATGGGGTGGTAGGTTTAAGTTTTTGGATTAGAGATTGGATATAGGAGGTAGATACAGGTTGTATGTGAAGGGGAGGAAGAGTGTTTTTTAAAGTAGGAGAGAGTAGTTTAGAAGTGTCAGGAGATAAGTGGTTTGCTAGAGTTTGTATGGAATTGGTGAAGAAAGAATTAAAGTCATTGGCTTGTTGTGTGGGATTGTCAGAGTCAGAATCTTGAGGGTTGGGTGTAATTGCTTTGCCTGGGGTTAGAAGATTATTAATACTGTACCAACATTTTTTTGGTTCCTTTTTGGTGGTTTTCTGTAGTTGAAAGTAATAGTTCTTTTTATCTGTCAGAATGGCTTTTTTGGTACTGTTTCTAAGCTCTCTAAAGTTTTGGTGGTCAGTTTGGTTTTTAGTAGATCGCCACTTATCCCATGCTTTATTTCTGAGGATGATTTTTTGCTTAGTATTCTTAGTTAGCCAGGGTGCTGTTTTAGTTTTGGTTCTAATGGTACGACTTGGAGCATGTTGATCTAGGATAGATAGGAATGATGAATTGAAGTATTCAACTGCTTCATTCAGTGGGAGATGTTTTAGTGGGGCCCAATTACATTGTGCAAGTTTAGTTTGAAACTGAACAGGGTTAAATTGTTTTTTTGAATGAAGTGTTCTGGAAGTGGTAGGTAAGGTTAGGTTAGTTTTGCATCTAATGATATAGGTTAGAGAGTGATCACTAAGGTCATCAGGAAGGGTGCCTGATTGGTAGGTTTGCAAGGGGGTATTAGTAAGAATCCAGTCTAATGTGGTTTCCGTATTGTTTGTTTTATTGGTTCTGGTGGGACTATTTATGAGTTGTTTGAAGCCAAAAAGGTTGATATGGGATGTGGGGTTAGCACTGTTACAGGAATGCCAATCTATGTTAAAGTCTCCTAAGACTAGTGTTTCTTGAGGGAGTTTGGTAGAGAGTTGGTTAAGGATATGTTCAAGGGTGTTGATATTATTTCCAGGAGGGAGATATGCACAAATGAGGTTTATGGATTTAGTAGTATTGACTTGAAGTTTAGAGCTAATTACTTCAGCATTATTGTCTTGAGTAAGAGTCAGGTCTAGAGGAATAATTTGGAGTTTTGTTTTATATAGAATAGCTACCCCTCCTCCCTTTCTGGTAGTGCGATCTAGTCTAATAATGTTATAACCAGGTGGGGTAATTTCAATGTCTTTAATTGAAGGCTTCAGCCAAGTTTCTGTTAGGCATAAAATATCAAATTGCTGGGTTTCTAAAAGGGCATGGAGTTGACTAATTTTGTTACAAATACTACGTATATTGAGATGGGCAATGTAAAGTGAGTTGGAGGGTTTAGAGAATGAGAGAGATAAAGGTTTAGTAGTAGTACTATTAGTACAAATAGTAGTCTCTTGAGCTACTCCATGTCCACTTAATGATAGGCAAATCCCACTACCACATCATAGCTAGCTATAGGTCCCCCACCATGAAATAGGAAAAGCATACTGCATACCTGGACTTACAGGAATCACTTGTCATACAGCCCAACACCTTACTCATGAATGATTTTAATTATCCCACCACTGGATGGGAAACATACACAACCACAAACATACTGACTCAGAGGTTCTTGGACTTTGTCAATGCGAATGCTCTGGAACAGCTAGCCAGCACACAAGAGGCTCAAATTTCTGGACATGGTATCCACTAATGTGGAAGAGCATTGCGCCCACCCATGTGATGTCCTCCATGACAAGATGACACCATAAATCAGTCTTGTTTGATGTAATTATAAGAGCAGATATCCCATGAATCTCAAAAATACTTAAGAATTTTTCAAAGACAAATTAGTTCCTACTAAGTCATAGTATAAGAGGTTTCAAAGCCCCCTCACATAACATGGACTCCTGTGCAGAGGTATTCACCAATGATCGGTATAACCACTTAAGCAGTTGTATAGAATGGGTTGTACCTGACTGGATTTAAACAAGGACTTGCCAAAAAAACAAGCCACTTTGGTAGACCCCTAGCATAAACAGGCTATACAGCAAGAGAAAGAAATGAATGTCCAAGAACAAGAGGGAACTGGCTTGGGAGAGGAAGAAATCCCTCTTTGGCTTAAGCAAACAAATTAGAGATCTTGTGAAGTCTTCCTGGGCTAATTACAAAGCAAAAACAGTCTCTCTAGACAAGGATAATCACAAGCAATTCTTTAACTAGGTCCGAAATCTAAAAGGGAATACTCAGCTATGCACTGAACTGGTTGTGGATGGCACTGATCTAACTCAGCCGGAGGTAATAGCCAACCTGGTAGCTAACAGATTTGGAGAAAACTTCACCCCCCCCCATCCCCTCCAGTCATCCTCTAAAGTATAAAAGCCATGATTCCTCAGCCTATTAGATCAAGAGAGCAGTTCATTTTAACGCTCTCCAAGGCCAAAAAACATGGCATCGATGGGACCAGAAAACATCCCACATTGTCTTTTAAACAACTTAAAACATGATCTAGCAGACCCACTTGGATACCTGTTTAACCACAGCCTGAGAACTAGATATGCTCCAGTGTAATGGAGGACAGCAACAGTAATCCCTCTGCACAAAGGGGGATCATCAGCCGACCATGGGAATTATTGGCCCATAAGCTTGACTAGCCTCATCTGCAAGGCTATGGAAAGAACCACTATGGACCTTGCTAACAGGAATACAGGTAATCTGCAAACTCTAGACCCAACCCAGTTCAGATTCTTTAAAGGTAGATCATGTCTATTAAACATGGTTGACTTCTTTGAGAAAGTCACCAAGGCCCTAGACAAGGCAAAGACAGTGTATATCACCTATTTTGACTTAGCCAAGGCATTTGACACAATTCCCCACTCAGGTATTATAGAGAAACTCTCCCAATTGGCAATTAACCTCTACATTACCAAATAGGTAACCAACTGGCTCACCAACAGGACACATACCATCAAAGTGGGTGATGTCACCTCTAGCAAAAGACCAGTCACCAGTGGCATACCACAGGGTTCTGTGCTGGGTTCCTTACTGTTCTGAATTTATTTCTCAGAAATCCAGGCAAACTTGGACAGACTGTGGCTGACCAAGTTTGCTGACAAATGCAACCTAGATCAATGGATGGGTGACCGCAAATGTTCTCTTGGGGGGGTGCCCATGTCCCTCCTTCACAGAGGAAGTTGGTATTAACTACCATAGACCCTTGCCTCTGTGAACTTCACTCACCTAATCACTGTCAACTGGGGAAACTTGGGATAAATATGACTCTAGGGTCATTAGCCTGGTAACCTCCTATGAACCTATAAGTAGGTGGAGTTCTGCATGGAGAACAGGTCCTATAAATGTAATGCCATGAGGGGTTGCTGGAGAATTGGGAGTGGGAAGGGAAATTAGTATATTTACATATCATCTTGTCTCTTCGCATTGAGTAATTCACATCTGTTTACATATGAGCACATCAAGCTCCATTTCCTAATTAATATTTGAGCATTTCAGCATTCTCTTTAAGGTGAAAAGCAATCTCAGGCAATCGACCTCCATTATACTCCTACTGAAGTATTTCTACATTATCATTAACTGAACCACATGTAACAGGTCTAACCAAAGATGTGTGTACCAGCACTAGTAAATATGCCTTTGTTTTTGTAACTCTCTTTATAAAATCTTATCTGTTACACAAAAAATGACTTATTTTAGATTTACTTTCAAGTATTTTATAATGTCTGCGACTTCTGTAGTAACTTTTATTTTTTTATGGCACTGACTGAAATTGTCACTTCCTGATAGGGTCCACTTTCTGATTGGTAGTATGATACGAAATCTAAAATAAATTCTGACTGTAAGATACTTTTCTCTAAGTGATGCTAAGCAATCTTTTATATTATCTATGTCCACAAGAGAAGTGGCGATAACTGAAATAGGCGTTTGTTTGCACTGAAGCCCATCTGCCCATGATGAAAAATAAAAATAAAAGTTACACAAAAAATAGCTTTCTTTAAAAAAAATCTTCATCCCTACGCTTATCCTGCAAGAAACACCCCCCCCCCCATCTGTACCTAAATACTTACTATAGCATGGTCAAATGTCAATGCACCTTTGGGAACATAATGCAGTGGTCTCAGAAAAAAATGAAGACTCAAGCAACTAAATGCAAGACTAAATGCAGAGTGGACACAACTGAACACTGAAATCCCAGTGACAACTTTGATTTTACATTTATTTGCATTGTCACCCTTATGTGGTTATATAGTTTTATATGTAAGGCAAATATCCAAAACAAGAGCTCCTTCAGAAGGGTGGCCTAATGGTTAAGGTGTTTGCCTTACAAACACAAGGTGCAGGGTTTGAGTCTCACAAGGGATAATTGGCTAGGCTTAAAATGGTTCGCAAGGGCAGTTAGCTTAGTACCAACCTATAAATCTTTGTACTAATTAAAATTGTATTTATTCCTTGGAAGTTTCCAGAAGATGCTTACTCTTTGCAGGATTTGTTTTGTAATTAACTACACTTGGTTGTATAGCTATACCAAATGATTTGGCTGTGTCAGCAGTGTTAATGTAGGCTGATAATAGCATAACCATATAACCACAGCATCAGACAATTACTGAAAAATACTATGAGATTCAGTAAACACAATCTGGCTTTGGCAACACCAAATTAATCTTGATTCAGCTGTACAAAGTTCCTAACCTGTAAAAAGATTTCAACTATGATTACTTTTTGAGTCTCTTACACAAATTTAAATGTTACACTTCTAGGCAGGGGCACTATCTGAGGAAAGTATTTGCATCTTACTGATGTCTTAAGTAACAACTCTATGAGTGTACTGCCAGGACCTATCAAAGTGCATCTCTCAGCTTTTTCAAAGCAATGCTAATATCCTTTTTTGAGTTGTAGACAAAACCGTAACTGATTTTGTAGTGGGAACAGATTATCTGAGAACCTCCATAATTTATTAGCAATAATATTATTTTCGGCTTTCAAGTCACAAATATCCTGTATTTCTTACCTTGTGGTATAATTTAGAAGAAAAGTGTTTTGCTATTTTTAAATGAGTGTGTTTTTGTTTAAACAGATTGTGATTTGTTGGATATTTTTGATACAGTGACATGCATTTTTTAGTCTGCGCTGTCCTATCACTGTACTTTTTCTTTATTGTAATACAGGTATCAGTGTAATCACACCTTGCCACGTTGCCTTTCAAAATGTCTTTCAAACCTCATTATCCCTCTGGAATCCCTATGGAGATTGATCCAATTTGTACTATAAAGAATGTAATTTACTGCTAAGTAATCCTTTTTGAGAAGTTCCAAAATAAAAAAGTGTTTGAATGATGTTATTATTCTATGTATTAAAAAGTGGGATAATTCTGTCACCAGGTTTGGCTGCTGAGTGAATTATCTCTAGTTTAAAGCATTTATTCATCATTTTAATTGCAAATAGGCTTAATATGCTTCTCCTCAGTTGGCGATTTCACTGTTTCATGCAACCACTATTATCCACAAAGTTCAATAAGGTTTATGAGCTATTTTCTGTTACTGTGGTTTATCTGCCAGTTTCTGTTAGGATAGCTAGGATCCCTTTTAGCAACACAGTAAGCATGAATGTTTTCATGTCCATTCTGACAGTGAAGGTAGCCTGTTATAGTTCGGAAATCAATGTAAATATCGATATTCTGGCCAAAACATGGGTACCTTCAACTTCCTTCTACTGTCAGTACATAATGACATTTGCTTTAATGAATATGGACCTCTTCCCCTTTGGTTCAAAAAAATGCAAGCAATGTATTTCAACATCTGCAAGTACATTGTATTCGTTGTTAAACTGTCTCACTGAAAGTGCATTAATTGCAACAAAAAAGAGCAATATAAAAAAAGTTTCCATATGTACCTTTTTATTATTTAAATATCTAGTATTTTAACATTTAATTCACTTTTTGAACAGATTTGTATACAAGCTTGAAGTTAGAGCAAACATTTTATACGCTGGAACAAAAAAAACATATAATAGATTTGTCAGCTTAGAAAACACATGCTTTCCCTGAAGCGGCAAAAACAAGACATATAACACTTCCATCCCAAAGTCTTACTGATATATATATATATATATATATATATATATATATATATATATATATATATATATATATATATGGGTTCACTTTATAATCTCGAAATACTGAAATATCAAATTTTGAGACTATAAAGTCGAATGTTCGGAATGGCAGAAGTGCATAACCGCGAATCCGAATATTTTGAATTCGCAGTTATGCTTTAACGATATGTGACTTGGAATGTGTCCTGTGGATGGTTTCCGGTTTAGTATGTGGATTTAGGTGTAATTTAAGGTAAGTGCCTAATTTATAAGGGTTTTGGGTAGGAGTGTGAGTGTATGTGAGTGTGTTTGGAAGTTGTACATGTGGGTTAGGGTAGGCAGGTAAAAGTATGAGTGTTTAAATGTTGAATGTGGTGGTGTTTGTATATATGTGATGTGTGTGAGCGAGGGAGTGTAGAATGTCTGGTTGTGAGTTTGCAGTCTTTTTCTGTTTGGTGCGATCTCGGAGTTAGAATATATAAGTAAGGGGTGCAGGAGGGCTTGCCCCCCTGCTTATTTGTAGTGTAGGTTTGTTAGTTTGCATTGTTATGTTTGTGTGTGTGTGTGTGTGTGTGTGTGTGTGTGTGTGTGTGTGTGTGTTTTGTAGTGTGGGCAGTTTGGCGTTTGTGTAGTGTGGTATATGGTGTGTTGAACTTCGCGATTTTAAATTTCACGGTTTTGGAGTTTCGGTGTTGTTTAGATTCGACTTTATAGTCTCGAAATACTGAAATTCGATGTTTCAGTATTTCAAGATTATAAAGTGAATATATATATATATATATATATAAAATATATTTATATATATATATATATATATATATATATATATATATATATATATATATATATATATATATATATATATATATATAAAAATAAAAAATACACACACACACATACAGTGCACATGTGTGTGTGTGTGTGTGTGTGTGTGTGTGTGTGTGTGTGTGTGTGTATGTGTGTGTGTGTGTATTCTAATTTTAATTCCCAGGATGCAAATAAAAAGACTCACAGTAGACCTGACTAGTTCTATAAATCCCAGCATTTCCATTTACTAAAACATTAAAACAGTAGTATTTGGGCTCGTGAAAAAATATTCACTGATATGCACTACCAATTGCGGCCAGATGAGAACAGTGAGAAGAGGGATTGGTTATTTCCGATACAGCTGAGGGTGCTGCAGGCATGGATTTTTCTTTCTCTGAGCTGCAGCAAAAGAGCATTAAAATCTTTAAGGCTGCTGTAACAGAAGACTCTGCATGGCAGGGATAAGAGCATCTGTCACACCAAAATAAAATAGTTCTGTTTGTTTTCTCTTTATACCGATACATGTCCGCTGATCCTGTGGATGTCACCAAACTTGGCACTGCCAAAACGTTTTCAATATGCAGATGATATTATTTTGTACTTAATAAAACCAGAAAAGGGATCTTGGTGTTGTGGGACATTTTGAGACAGTTGCAGGTCTTTTTTGGAATATAAAATTAATGAAGATAAATGAAGATAAAACAGCTATAACCATAAATTAAGTACACACACATGAATTGGTTCAGTAATACTCATATTTATGGGGACATGATAAGATGAAGTATTTAGGAGTATGGATTAAAATGCTTCTGTTATGGCAGCTAAGGATATGTGGGAAGAGACTAAAAAGGTTAATACAAAAACTAAGAAAATAGAAGTTTTGCTGAAGGATATGGATAGCAAGATAAAAGTAGTGATAATCATACCTCTCAACCTCTTACCACTGAAAATCTGGATAAAGCCATAAATAATGGGGGAACAAATTTTTAAATATTGCTCTTACAGACTTAGAAAGTTGATAGAACAACAGATATTGCATTAGCGTGAATTTTACGAGGGGTAAGTCTGAATCTCAAATGTATATCATTATTTTTTAACTTCAGTCCTCAATGATTTACCAATGATTTGCAAGACAACCACAATTTTATTGAGAAACAGACCAAAAATATGAGGCAAAAATCTGGACAGTATGTGAAAATCTGTATAGTTGAGAGGTATGGTGAGAATGGTTTTAGTCCTTTTAGTTTTACATACATGTCAGGCATATTTTTATCAACCAGAAGAAAAGTTGTGGACAATAATAAAGAGTTGAAGGAATTTCTGTGAGGGAAACAGGGCAAGACTTAAGAGGGATAAGCTTATCTTCACAATAGAACAAGGTGGCTTAGAATTACTTGATTTGAAGGGATACACAGGTAAGGCAATCAGAAGAGGTTAGAAAAGATTGGGAAAAGAAACTTGAAAAGGAATGTAATAGGAACAATGGGAAGGCATATGTACAGCTCCCAAGTATGCGTCAACAAACAGATTTAGAATGTTTGCTTGGAAGTATTTACATGGGTATTTTTATACCCCAAACAGACTTTAACAAAAATTTCCTCAGAAAGAAAATGTTGAACTGTAACTAAGGAAAATGATTGCTTTGAGCTAGGACACATGATCTGAGTTGCCTAGCATCTAGACATAGTAAGGCCATGATAAGTTTGATTATGTTGGCTGCCAAAAAAGCAATTACTAGAAAATGGAAATCAAAATCTAAATCAACCTGCATTGGAAGTACTGAATATTGTAAAGGAGATAAAAGAACTGGAAGAGGTATCTTTAGAAAAGGGAAGAAGAAACTTACATAGAAATAAATAGAATTTGTGGGAACTATACATGCAGACTAATGTACAAACGGATGAGTCATCTTTAAGGGAAGCAGGAATTGAGCAATTTATGCAATGTTAGATTGAAAGACAGCTGTTATAAAGATAGAAAACGTAATGTATAATGTGTGTAAATGGAAACAATTGTTAATGTGGTTGGTTTTCTATTAATGTATTTGTATCTATGTCTTAAGTGATAATTTAATAAAGGTGTTTAAAAAATTCAGTAGTCATATGCCCCCCTAAATCATTAACATCCTGTTCTGTCCTAGTTGTGTTTGTTACTGGCTGAAAAACAGAGTTATGATACGAGTCTGTCATTGTAGCATTATTAGTTGGTAACCATTAAGCTGTATGTTAACCCCCCGGACACACACACACACACACACACACACACACACACACACACACACACACACACACACACATGCACACACACACACAAACTGAAACATAAGTGACTCCTTTCTTTTGTTTGTATATGTTTTCATCAGAGTTTGACAACCTTCATTTTTTTTTAGTTTAGCGGTGTTTGGGGTGATCACAGGATTCATGAGGAGTCTGTTAAATTTTTGTGCTTTTTTTTGTTTACTATTTCTAATTGCAGAACCTCTTTGGAGGTTGAGGGTGGACCAGCTAACTCTTCAGATATAATCAATACATCTGTGGTTCAAATCAAAGAAGGGGGTTCATGTGTTTGTTTTAAATCTATACATTCTGTCCTTGACTGCAAATACCTACTAGAGTAGAGATCAAATATCTTTGTAATTAGAGAATAATGTGTCCCATGTATCAAACAGCAATTCTGCTGTCAGCATCTTCTACCATGAATTTAGCCTATAATCTTTAAATGTCATCTCCCACTGCCAGCAAACCATGTAAGAATTTAAAGTAGATCCTTTGACTGCATCAGGAAATTCCTCTTTGACACAATTCAATCATCAGTCATGCAGAACCTCCATGATAACTGACACATTTTTATTGTGTATTTCACATCCATAGAATGGGCATGCCTTCGTTGAAGGTTGGGCATCGAGCTGGCACCTCAGCATCTGTAAAATATCTACTGCCAATCATTAGCGGACCAGAGTTCTGCTGTGGCGACCCCTAACCGGGAAAAAGCCGAAAGAAGAACATTTCACCTAGGAGAAAAAGTGGTTAAGAACTGCAGAAATAAACCTGATACTGTCCTCTAGATGAGACTTTAAACTGAGGTCCTGTCTGCATGAGCTGCTGGTAGCTCAGTGGGCTGTAGAAGATCTAATGATAGGTTCCCAGGTCCTCTGGCCAGATTTCCCTTAGTCAGTATGAATACCACCTGAAGTCTCCCTTGAACAGAGGACTCTGGTCTTGAGGGACTTACATGATCAACAAAGTAAGTTATATTCTGAAGTATTTAGTAATTGCAGAAGCTGATGCACACAACTTATGTTGGCCTGATTCTGTCAAACTGTTTAATGCATCAAAATACTACTAATCTGACAAGCATAAGAAATGATGAAGTGCCTGCGAACTAACTGTGGTAAAAGCCTCCAGCTGGTTGTTGTTATAGCTATTGAAAGTAAAACATCACTTCAAATTCAATTCCTCCTTAATAAGAGTATACAATAACATCTAACTTAAGCCTTTATTAACTTCATGTAAAGCTTTTCCCATTCCTTTTTATTTATCTTGCCAAATGTCTTATCATTTTACACTCACAATGTGTCATCTCAGCTCTATGCCACCATGTTCAACTATGCGGCCCTATGTTTTTACATGTGGACCTTAATTGCCATTGTTTCCTCCTTCTCTTCTACTTTAAGCCTGGCTCTCTCTCTCATGGACTATTGCCTCAGGAAGATCACTGACTTCTCCTTCGGCCATTCTCCACCCAGCCCTCTAGAACTGGTGTGAGCAGTTTTTCTCTACTGTGTTGTTCAGTAACACAGTCCCAAATATCTGTTTAAGTGTAGCAGAAAAAAAAGCTACTTAACATATATTTAAAAAGACCAACAGACAAATTTAAGATCAGCTTGTATGAAGCCTCACTATTCCTCCTTCTCTGCTGAAAGCCTGATCTCTCTCTCTTAGGGACTCCAACTGAGAAAGTCCTGCTGCTCTGTTCTTTAGACTCTTCTCACTCAAACCTCTGGAACTGCTGTATGAGCTTTTATCTCCTTAGCCACTCAAAACATAGAAACTCCACAAAGAAAACATACAAAATCTAAGAATGAACCCTGCACCCCAGAGCTGTGAGGCAAAAACATTAATTACATCATCACCACAATTATCTTTATGAAGATATTCAGTACAGATTCTGAATATTTATTTATTTATTTATTTATTTATTTATTTATTTATTTATTTATTTATTTTATTTGACATTTGTTTACTGGGGTGGTCTGTCTGGATCTACAGAACCCATTTTCAGCAGAGGCCCGGGGAGAAAAGCTTCACATACAGTAAAATACAAATACAGTATAATACAATATAATACAAATGACAATAGAAATATTATACACAAATGAGTTGAAAGAACATAAACTATGTTACAAGTTATTACAATATATACTACACATGTAGACAATTCTATTAGAGTTAAAACATTATAGACAATAATTAAAGCACTCAAAAAACATATGGGATGGTGCGAAGCGAGCTGTAACAAACTCTGAGATGAAACTGACAGAACACAAAAAATACACCCGATCACAAACGTAAAAACTCCACGAAATTGTTCCAGAAGAAAACTTTGGATAGCTGCTTTCACCTAATAGCTTCCTCAGATCCTTCTCAAAATGACTGAAGTAGGATCATACATATATAGCAAGTAAGTCAATTAAACAATTAACATCATTACAATTTAAAGGAGAAATGATGTATATAAAAAAAAAACTTATTAGATGGAATAATCCATCTAATGAACTTTATAAAAACTATACTTATAAACTTGTTCAGAATTCTTGAAGTTGTGATTCCCAATAAAAGGGGTGGAGATATCAGGACCCTTACAGAAAGTAAGGAAAGTGAATGGATAGTTCTTTTAAGAGCTGATAAAGGGTCTGGGCTTAATGAAATAGCGTCCATAAAACCTAAACTAAGACAGCGTAGGAATGTGAGATGATTCTTATGTCTTATACACTATAACACAACTCTGTATCTATTGCATGCATATATGAGATGTTTAGGTATGCATATCCACATTTTGCACACACTGAGCACAATTGTTGTATATATTTTTTTGTATAGCTTCCATATGTATACACATTTTTATAAGTATAGTTTTATAAAGTTCATTAGATGGATTATTCCATCTAATAAGTTTTAAAAGTGTTTTAGGATAATTTTGCTTTTATATACATCATTTCTCCTTTAAATTGTAATGATGTTAATCAGTCATTTTGAGAAGGATCTGAGGAAGCTCGTGAAAGCTGCTTATCCAAAGTTTGTTTCTGGAACAAAAAATAACGGAGTTTTAACGCTTGTGGATCGTTTGTACTTTGTGACAGTTTCATCTCAGAGTTTGTTACACAGCGCCTCGCACCATCCCATATGTTTTTGAGTGCTAGATTTAACAGTGGTATATTTCTGTTTTGTGTTATTATGGACAATAATAGTCACTCTCACCATATACATAGCTTAGATAGTGTCCAAAAACAGTATGTAGGTAGGGCAATGTATGACACTGACTGTTACAGTACATGAAAAAATAAAACATTGTTTTCAGTTAGGAAAATAATAGCTAGAAAGTTAGTGATGCAGAAAGATAGTGAGAGAGTTAAGAAGAATAGAGGCATTACAGACTGAGCATTAGCTTAAGGATATGGTATAGAAACAGAGACGGAGTTAGGAGAGCCTTAGGATCTTGCAGACTATGAGGAAGTGAAATGTGACAGAAGAGGAGGATGAGGCTAGTGTGGAAGAAGAGGAAGAGCTGAGCATTAGGCAGGCTTTATGCAGGAGCAGAGCCATGTATTTTTGAGATGATTTTTAAAGAGACTTTGAAATGGGTCAGGCCCGGCATAGACCTGGTAGGTAGAGGTAGTGAATTCCATAGCATAGAATCAGAATTTGAATACAGAGAGTGACCTGCTTTTTTGTAGGTTTTTTTGAGATAACTAAGAGAGTTTTGTCTTCTGATCATAGAGAATGATTTGGTGTGTAAGGTGCGACTAGACTGGCTAGTGCAGGGCAGGCAATAGGCTTGAAAATAAGGTTGTGCCAGGTGGACAGCTGAATAAAGGCAGGCTGGTCGGGGAGTTCAAGCCAGTTTAGTTGTAACAGTGATTTACAGTGGCGTGTGTGATATTTAGAGTTTGTGGCAAACTTTGCAACTTTGTTTTAGCACTGTTCCATTTTGCTTAGGGTAGAAGTTTGTTAGTTAGGATAGGAGCACCGTAAAGGAGGGAAGTAAAAACATTTTTGCAAGGGTAGTTTTAGTTGCTGCAGTAAAGAAATGTTTGTTTCTATATAAGAGTCACAGTTTTTGATAAGTTTTCTTTACATTTTGCTGTACATGGGGGTCGAATGAAAGTTTATTGTCAATGATAACTCCTAGAAGTTTGGTTTCCTGCACTATTTCTTTTACTGTGTTGCCAGATGCAAGGCTGTTGACATGATCAGTGACAGGGGAGGTGTTTTGGGGGTGAAAGAGTACTAGTTTAATCTTCCTTGGATTAAGAAAGAGTTGGGCATTTCTTAGCCTGGATTCAACTGCATTAAAGGACTGTTGAGTTTTTGAAAGTAGTTCTGGTAGTGATTGAGCAGTACAAATGATGGTGGAATCATCACCATACTGAATTAGGGCCCCAGGGTGAGAGGCAGTGTGAAGGCTGTTTGTGAAAATGTTGAAGAGTAGGGGTCCGAGGATGGAGCCTTGAGGGACTCCAGTAGGGTTATGCAGAAAGGCAAGAGTTCATTGGATCATTTCACTGCTTGTTTACGATCCTTGAGGTAGCTCTGAAACCATTTTACTGTGTTTTCTGAGAAGCCTAAGTTAGACAGTGTGTTCACTAGTAAGGGGTGAAACACTGTGTCAAAGGCCTTGGAGAGTTCATGAAAAACTGAGGCTGTATAGCATCCTGAATCTCTGGCCTTGTTCACAGTGTCTGTAAAAGATAATAGGGCTGTAGCTGTGCTGTGGCTAGGTTGGAAGCCATGTTGGGTTTTGGTTAAAAAATTGCTTTGCAATAGATATTGCATTACTTGCTGATGGATACCTCTCTCAGGAATTTTGGATATGGGTGACAAGATGGATATGAACAGAAATTGGATGGTTCAAAAGAGTTGCCTCCTTTATGGATGTTGGTGATGTCAGATTGTTTCCATATGATAGGTACTACCTATTTATAAGGATACTGATAGGATGAGCGATTGATTTGGCAGCAAGTTTGAGGTAGTGTTGAGGAAGATTATCAGCTGAGGTGGAGCAGAGTTTTAGTTTTTGTACCAATTTTTTAATGGTGTCAGTGGGTATGGGCTGAAATGAGAATTGGGTTTGTATGACATTTTGTTGAGTAGGGGGATTATTAATGACAGGGTTAGAAGTAGTTGATGGTCTGGGGTTGGTGTCTGAATAGGTTGTAGGGGGGGGTCCAGCATCAGGGGTGTTAGTAGGTCGGATATTGCTTTTAAGAAGTGCTTGTTAAAGTTTTTGGCTATTTGTGATGGAGGGTATCATGTGATAGGGTGTGCTCTCTGTTTGTTACAGGGTTAAGTAGAAAAGATATGGAGTGCCAAAATTTATTGGGGTTAATTTTATTCTGGAGTCGAAGTTGGGAATAGTATGACTTCTTATCTCTGTTGATTAGTTTTGTCATTTTGTTAAGTAGTGTTTTGAATTTTTCATGATTTTGTTTAGTTTCCAGGTTATCCAGGCTGGGTCCCTTTCCTTCATCAGGTGTTTGCATTCCTTAGAGAGCCACGGTGCTGAGTTCTTTTTGATTGTTTTCAAATGAAAGGGAGCTAGGGTATTAAGTATGTGAAGAAAGGCATTATTAAAGTATAGTACAGCATCATTAAGGGGTAATCGTTTAAGGGGTGTCCAGTCTATTTCATGTAGGAGATTGTTGAATTTATGCTGACAAAAATTAGTTGAGTTCCTAACTGATTTTATAATGTGTACTCCTAGTTGTTGGGAGTTTGTTCTTAGGGAATACATTGGCAGATGATCGCTCAGGGAGCTAGACAGTGTACCAGAAGAGGGGTAATTGGTGGAGTGGGATACTAGGATCCAGTCTAGGGTGGATTGGCAGGTAAGATCTTTGCTGTATCTTGTTCGAGTATTGATAAGCTGAGAAAAAACATACATATTTATACTATTTGTGGGGGAGTTGGAAGCTATGGTTTGCCAATCTATATTTACATCTCCTAGCATTATTGTTTCGAGGTTTATTGTTTGGGATGTCCAGGATAAAAAATTTTCCAACAATGGTATATTGTGACCTGGTGGGATATATATTATTATTATGCAAATCCTTTTTGATGTTTTGAGGTTCAAAAAAGAGATTAGTACCTCAGCATTAAAAAAGATGGGCATATTACAGGTGTAGGGTGTGATGTTGAGTGTAGTGGGATATAGAAGGGCTATCCCACCCCCCCCCTTTTTTTTTAGATCTGTCTCTTCTGATTATTGCAAAGTTTAGAGGTATTATTTTGGAGTTTTTTTACATTAAGGTGTAGCCATGTTTTGGTAATGGCTAGTATGTCAGGTTTATTTTGATCAATCCAGGCGTGCAGTGTGGCATATACTTCTAAGGTTCAGTGTAAGTATGTTTAAATCTTTGGGGTTACTCTTGTGTTTCGGATTAGAGGATGGGCCTGGGTTAGAATGTATGTCTCCACATTTGAGAACATAGTTAATTAAGAATGAGTACCATAGGAAGTATTTTTTATTCATAGGTGATGGTGTCAACTGTGGTTTCATAGGAGGTGAGGAGGCCAATCTGTGGCTTACATAATATGGGAGGGTATAGGGGAAAAGC